>NW_007233043.1:1172938-1268868 GCF_000164805.1 Carlito syrichta
AAAAAAAAAAAAAAAAAGAAATAGAGAAGAACAGCAAAAACTGAGTTTGAATATTAGCATGGATTGCAGATATGATTGAAGGCATTAGAATAATGGATTTACTTAGTTATAGTAAATTGAAAAAAAACAAGAAAAATATATAAATATTGAGAATATATATATTGAATACTGACTATATGGGATCTTTCAATACATGATTCTGAGTTAATAAATTCTATTTTATATAATAAAAAGATGATGCTGTACCAGATAAAAATTCTAAAACGATGTTCAAATACAGTCTGTTGACATAAATCCCAAAACTTAATCATTAGGTTTTTGTGAAGAATTACTAGGGAAGTATGGATGACAATTTTCATAACTCGAATCCTGTAAAGAACAAAGTAAAGGAAATTCTAACTAAAAAAATATTTTGAGGTACTATCCAGCACATACAGCATCAGAAACTCAATGTAATTTTGTCTTGTACAGAAAATATATATCTTACCTAGAAATATGATCAGGTTCATCTTAAACAAAGTCAAGTTCTTTACACTACAGGTAACCATAGAACATGATGTCTGCCTCCCATGAAGCTGATGTTTGCTGCTTCAATATAAGATTTGTAGTGAATTTTTTAAATGTGAATTAAATCTTGATGAAGCCAGAATTCGATAAACTGAATTTATTGGTGATACTATCTTATTTACTTCTTTAATAGTGATACACCTTTTTTTGGAATTTTTAAACTGTTAATAAAACCCAGTCTCACCACCTGACAACATTTACAAATTCAACGACAGCTAACAAAGTAGATTTTATCTCTGTTACATAGTTAGCCAAACGCAAAATCTGTGTATTATCAGAATCTAGATATTTATATCACCAAAGTTTTTTTTTTTTAACTTCAGGTCAAAGAAGTGGAAAACGTGTAATTTTGACTTCTTACCAAATGATAATGATTATATTAATGATACTACTACTAATAATGTCCAACATTCATTGTGATTTACCACAATCCATAAACCATACTTAGTATCAGACTAGCATTCCTTCATTTAAATTTTACAATAGCAGTATGCATCAGTTCTCTTGTATGACTGGGGAGACTTTTACCTACAACTAACAGAAATACCAACTCAAACTATTTTCCAGAAAAGATTCTTTATTTATAGAAATTCCCCTACATATGAATGACTTCTGCTCTGAGAGTGCGTTCAGAAGCCCAACAAAGTTAGCCTAAGTAACCAACTAACACAACTATATAGTACTGTACCGTAATAGGTTTATATTACTTTACACAAAAATGCTACATGAAAACAAACACACACAATAAATTTAAAACAGCACTTCAAATCTTACAGTACAGTACATTGACAAGTATAGTAGTGCAGTACAGTACAACAACTGGTATACAGGGACTGGCATTGAGTGAACAGACAAGAGGAGTTACCAGCTGGAGGAAACAGAGAAGGTCAGAGATGACAAAGCTGGAAGTATCATGAGCAGTAGGAGATGGAGGTGAAGTTGCAATTTCACTCCTGTCTGATGTTGATGGTACAGGTTCTAGTTCTTTGCTGAATTCAATTCTATCTACTGTCTTGAAAAAATGATTCAGTGATGTCTGGGTAGTAGATCTTTTTTTCTCATTATAGATGACCTGGTGGCAATGGATTGCATTCTCAATGTCTGCTACAACCTTCATGTATGCTCTACATTCGGGTCCTGTGCCTCAAAAACTAACTGTGCCTCCTCAAGTAAAGAAAATCCCCTTGTCATTTCCTGCGCTGTGAATATCTTCAGTTTTTCAGTTGCGTCTTCTTCTTGTCTCTCTTCATCCTTTCCCTGGGCCTTTTATTCCAACAGGTCTTCATTAGTAAGCTCCTTCTGTTGCACAGCAAGGAGTTCAATGAAGTTGTCTTCTTGTAGATCTAGCTCCAGCTTCTTACTGAGTCATTAAGTTGCTGAAGACCTCTTTGGACTCCTCATCTTCTCAAATCCATGAAAATCATGAACAAACTATGGGCAAAGTTTCTTTTAAACCCTATTCACGGAGATGGCCATAACCTCACGCCAAGCAAAGTCAATGCTTTTATGGCCTTGTAGATGTTACAATTCTTCCACCATTGTTGCAGGGTTTTTCCTGATTTATCACTCATCTTTACTACCAAAAAATATGATGTAAATAATATTTCTTGAAAGTCACTATAACTCCCTGGACCACAGGGTAGATGAGAATGTAGTATTTGTTGTCAGATGCACTACTTTGACATTGGGATAAAAGTCATCCATGAATGGCACATGACCTGGAGCACATTCAAGCAGCAAAAGAATGTTGAATGCGACGTCGTTTTCCAAGGAATATTTCTCTACCTCTGAGATAAAGTGGTGGTAGAATCAGGCCTAGAAAATGGCCTGTGTAACCCAGTCTTTGAGGTTACTTTTCCACACAACAGGAAGAGAGCACTTAGCTATGTTTTTAAAGGGTTCTTAGGCTCTCTGAATAATAAACTAAGGGAGGATTCAGCTTCATAGTGCCAGAAGCATTGCCACCACTAACTAGTAGTTATCCAGGAATCTCCTGAAATTCTTAGAGAAATAATTAATGAAGATACATATTTACCTGAGCAGATTTTTAATGTGGCCGATACAGGATTGTACTGGAAGAGGATGCCAGACCGAAGTTACATCAATAAGGAGGAAAAGTTGATGCCGGGCTATAAAGCAACAACGGATGGGCTACCTCAGTGGTGGCAATGCTTCTGGCACTATGAAGCTGAATCCTCCCTTAGTTTATTATTCAGAGAACAGGGACAAGATCATGGAACGTGTGAAGTCTACTGTGCTGCATTCGCTGCCTCACCACTTGCATTTACCTTGTGAAGGTTGCCTCTAGCCTTGAACCAATGAAACCAGCATGGTTGGCTTTAAAAAATGCATCCTCTGCTTCTTTGCCATGTTTCTTCTTCAAGTCTTCATAAAAGCCTTTAGTTTTCTCTTGAGTCAGTTACAAGCTGAGCAGGTCTTGATGCTGATGCTAATCCGACATCCACACACTGAGAAGTTTTTTCATCTCCTTCATCACTTTTCCACACTTCTTTGATATTATGGTTGACATCATCAGCACAGTAGACTTCACACGTTCCATGATCTTGTCCCTGTTCTTTAGAACCATATTGACGGTTGAATGATTCATCTTGTAAGGAAAAGCAATGTCTATCTTATTTTTACCTCGCTTCACCCTCAATTATTTTCACTTTTGTTTTCATTGTTATCACTTGGCACTTCTTACAAGTACCAGCTACATCACTGCTGCATTGATGCTGGCTTCTGGACATCCTGGACTTGAAATAAAGATACTGTACTACTGTACTCTACACAGTACCATACAGCAAAATGCACAAAAGTACAATCACCTGTAAAGGATGTATGCACGTGACAATGTTCACCAGGCATATGAACTAATTTATATGATTGAACATGCAAATGCATTCGCATCTTTGAACGTTCACAGCTTGAAGGTTCATATGTAGGGCATTTACTGTATATTACAGAAATTCCAGAAGTGGATGATTTATGGTTGGCTCGATAATGGCAACAAAGACTCAGTTCTTTTCACCTCTGTCCCTGCCATCCTCCCAGTGAGAAAGGGGGTGGAGGGAGAACTCTGACCACAGGGGAACTATCCTCAAATTGGTTCCTGTGATGGCTGAATTGTGTTTCCCAGGGAGATCTGTTGACATCCTTACCCCAGTCCTTGTGAACGTGACTTCATTTGGAAATAGGGCCTTTGTAGATGTAATAAATTTAAGATGAGATCATTAGGGTGAGCTTTATGCAATATTACCGGTGTCTTTATAAAAAAAAGAGAGACACATACAAAGGGGGACCCCCAAAAATGGAGTTTATTTATTAAAAAATTGTGCATTTATTCTTATGTATTTAAATTTCAGTCACCTTCAACGTACTTTCTGTTTGATGAAACACACCTATCAAAATTTTTTTCCACTGCTCAAAAGAATTTTTGAATTTGTCAACTTTGATGACTTTGAGTACTTCTGCTGTTTTTTTTATTTTACTTCTTCCACATTAGCAAAATGTTTCCCTTTGATAAACTTTTAAATCAGGGAAACAAAAAAAAGATGCTTGGGGAAAGATCTGGTGGAGCACGGGGGTCACGTCATTTTTGGTCAAAAATGGCTGAACACTCAGTGTGGTGTGGACAGGTGCATTGTCATGGTGGAATAACCAATCAGCTGTTTATCACAACTCAAGATCTTTCTTCTCCAATCGTGATGCAACCTTATCAAAACTTTTGGATAAAAACTCTGGATGACCATTTGATCTGGAGGAATAAATTTCAAGTGAACTACAAAGATCCCGACCTCCAAGAAAGATAATTTCACTTTTTGGGGGGTCCCCCTTGTACAAGAGAAGTATTCCAAATGAAGACATGGATACACAAGGAGAAGATGGCAGAGATTGAGGTTATGCTGCTATAGCCAAGGAATACCAAGGCTACCAAAAGCTAGAAGAAACAAGAAAGAATTCCTCCTCCAGAGGCTTTGGAGTAAGTATGGTCCTGCCAACACTTGATATTGGACTTCCCAGTTCCAAGAATATGAGAGAATACATTTTTGCTGTTTTAGGTCTTCCTTTTGGAGTACTTTGTTATGGCAGCCCTAGAAAATTAATATAGCTTTATACCTTGTTCCCAGGTATCTATAGTAGTGCCCATCATACTTAGATACAGAAAGGGAGGTAAAAAATAGAACTACTCCTCTGTATCTCTTTCTTAGGAGTGAAAAAAACCAGAGTGTTAGCCTTTATACAAAATTCTATCATAAACCCAATGGAAGTCAGTAGCAAGTATGTTCAGTGGGATTGCAGTATTTTGCTTAGACTAATCATTTTGGGTAGAAGAGTAACTAGAAATTAACCACACTAACCATTACTACTTCTATTACATGCATATTACAGATGAGGTAACTGCATATTACAGGTGGGGTCACCTACTACAAAGTTGTGAAGCCAGGTTTCAAAGTCAGAGCAGTGTTTCACCTCACAGAGTAGTATACCCATATTAGTGTTATGGTTTATGTGGTTATATTATATAGTTCTAGTCTTCATGAGTTATAATTTACTGTGCTTTTCCCTATATTGTTAATTTTAAAGAGAATCACAATAAAGGAACCAAACATAAATGTTTATTTTCTGACATAAAACTTATTGAATCTGCTAAATTAAATTCAGTTACATCTTAAACTTCAAGGAGTAATAAGCTTTTTTCATATTCAAATACCAAAGTTGTAACAAAGTACCATAAACTGGTTGACTCATAAACAACATAAACTTATTTCTTATAGTTTGGAAGATGAAAGTCTGAGATCAGCGTGCTAGCATGGTTGGGTTCTGATGAGGGCCCTCTTCCAGACAAGACTTCTCGTTGTATCCTCACATCATGGAAAGAGTGTGAGGGAGCTCTCTAAAGTCTCTTTTATAAGGGCACTAACCTCATTCATGATTAGTGAGGCTGAGCATTTTTTGGTGTATCTGTTGGCTGTTCGTATGTCTTCCTCTGAGAAATGTCTATTCATATCTTTTGCCCATTTTTAAAATAAGGATGTTTGATTTTTTCCCTTCAGCACCTTTGAGTTCCTTGTTGATCCTGGATGTTAGTTTAGGTTTTTGTCAGGTTTACAGTTGACAAATATTTTTTCCCATTCCATGGGCTGTCTTCCCACTCTCTTGATGGTTTCTTTTGTTTCTTTTGTTTTTCTTTTGTCTGAAAAACAGAAACTTTTCAGTTTGATGAGGTCCCATTTGTCTATTTTATTTTTCATGGCATTC
Source organism: Carlito syrichta (assembly GCF_000164805.1). Classification (NCBI taxonomy): domain Eukaryota; kingdom Metazoa; phylum Chordata; class Mammalia; order Primates; family Tarsiidae; genus Carlito; species Carlito syrichta. Next base: position 1,178,768 of record NW_007233043.1, read on the forward strand.
ACTTTTTCAGAGTTGATCAGGAATTGGTTGCCTATTCCAATTTCTGTAAGGGTGCTTTCTACATTTTCTTCCAGGATTCTTACAGTTTGATGTCTCACATTTAGGTCTTTGGTCCACTTAGAGTTGATTTTTGTGTATGGTGATAAGAAGGGGTCCTGTTTCATTCTTCTACTAATCATTAAAGAAATGCAAATTAAAACCACATTGAGATACCACCTGACTCCCATCAGGATGGCCATCATCAATAACTCAAAAAACAATAGATGCTGGAGAAGATGTGAGGAAAAGGGACCACTTCTGCACTGTTGGTGGGAATGTAAACTAGTACAGCCTCTGTGAAAAACAGTATGGCAATTTCTAAAAAAGTCAGAAAATTGACCTTCCATATGACCCAGCAATCTCCCTTCTGGGAATATACCTGGAGGAACTCAAATCACTCTATAATAAAGATATCTGCACATGCATGTTTATTGCAACATTATTCAAAATAGCAAAAACATAAAACCAACTGTGCTGCCCATAGAAAGTGGGCTGGACAAAGAAAATGTGGTACATTTACATGCTAGAATATTGTGCAGCCATAAAGAAAAACAAAATTATGAACTTTGCAGTAATCTGGATAGAATTCGAGTCTATAATAGTCGGTAAATTATCTCAGAAACAAAGATCTGAGTACCACATGTTCTCACTCATAAGTGGGCCCTGAACATTTACTATAGCACTAGAAGAAAGGGATTGACAGTAGCGGAGCACTGCCAGGGAAGGAGGGGCACATAACACCAATAAGGGTACCCACACTTTACCTGTTTGATGACCACGTATGTACCTAACTCTCATTTGTACCCACATTTTAAAAAATAAAATAAAATAATTATGAGTTAAAAAACTTCATTTATGATGAGTCTACCTTTATGACCTCATCACCTCCCAAAGTCCCTACCTACTATTACCATTGGATGGAAATTGAGGAATTCAAAATAGGAATTTCAGAGGCACACAAACGTTGAGTCCATTACCCAAAGGAAGATAGAAAAGTAGACGTTATATCAGAAGTAAAGAGTGAGCCAGAGAAGCTGAATTCACCAGCAAATTGAATTTAAAAATAGGGCTGGAGCAGGAATAGAATTTGAAAGCAGAATATGAGAGAGTGAAGGAGGAGGGAAAATTATATTAAAATGATAATTAAACTAATATCTCCTTTTATACAGCCCGCTATATTATGTAATCCTCATTTATTCAATCATACACTCCAGAAACACAATTCCATCATGTAATTTGTTTAAAAAGATAGAGTGCTTCAAGGAACACATATTTGAAGTTTTATTTAAAATATGTATCAATGGAAACAGGAAAATGTTTCAAATATGTATTAATGGAAACAGGAAAATGTGTCAGATTCCTTCATTGTCCATATCTGTATTTCAATTTTCTTTCTATATTTGAAATAAACAGATATTAAGTGGTACATGTGTGAGTGCACACACAGAGCAATGATAAATAAGGAATTTAAATACAGTCATCACTCTGTATCCTTGGGGGATAGATTCAGGAGTCCTTGGATACCAAAATCTGTGGATACACAAGTCTCTTATGTAAAACCTATGTACGTCCACCCATATACTTTAAATCATCTCTGTATTATAGAGATTGTATTACAATACCTAAAATAATGTAAATGCTGCATAGTTATATTGTAGTTTAATAATACTTTTGTTGTTGCATTGTTATTCTTTATTTTGTTCATATATTTTCATTTGTGGTTGACTGATTCCAGAGATGTGGAATCCACAGACACAGAGGGCCAGCTGCACTGTAAATTGGTCATTTGAGACTTACTGGGATAGTCCATAGTACTGTCTGGCTACTAAGAACTCAGCACACAGATATTCCCGTCAATATCTTTTCTTTAATTAATTTTATCCTATCTCTCTACTCCAATCAAAATCACCCTTCAGCTATCACCTCTCATCACTCAGAATCTGATAGAATTAACTATACAAATGAGCTTATGGAACTGCTGGTATCTTCAGTGATAGGAGATAAGATACTATTTCAACGAAAGATCGCGTCCAAAGTAATGGTTCTCTGATAGTGGAATTCCAGATACAGGGGAAATCCAGGGCTAAATGGTACATAAACCATGGAACAGCAACTGACTTCTGTGCAAGACTAGTCGAACTCTAGTCTATGTACTTTCAAGTTATTTTATCATATTGCAAATTTTTTAGAAACAATATCTTAGCAGTTACATATGACATAAAATTATTAATGTGGTGCCATTTCAAATTACTTTTTATGTAAATGCTTGTTTCAAAACCCATACCTTAATTATGATAAAGACATATATTGATTATATTTGTAAAATATATACTGACAACATTTAATGTAATCAATGGCCTATTATAATGTCACTGTTTGCTTATGGAACGCTTTCATATGTAAAAACCTCCGTTAATGAAGGGGTCACATGAATAGACTATTTTAACCTTTATAGTCACATTTAAACAGCTAAGCAAACTATTCTTTGAAAATTGAACAGGTTCTACTGCAGGGGTCAGTACTTCAGCAGATGCCATTGTATTCCTACAGGTGCAAGTTTTAATTTGCATTTCTTTGATGACTAGTGAGGTTGAACATTTTTTCATGTATCTGTTGGCTGCTTGTATGTCTCCTTTTGAGAAGTGTGTATTCATGTCTTTTGCCCACTTTTTAATAGGGCTGTTTGTTTTTTTCCTTTTGGCACATTTGAGTTCCTTGTAGATACTAGATGTTAGGCCTTTGTCAGACATAGAGCTGGCAAATATTTTTTCCCAGTCTGTCTGGGCTGTCTCCCTGCTCTCTTGATGGTTTCCTTGGCTCTGTAGAAACTTGTCAGTTTGATGAGGTCCCACTTGTCTGTCTTATTTCTTATGGCATGAGCACTTGGAGTTTTGATCAGGAATTGGTTGTCAGTTCCAATTTCCATAAGGGTGTCTCCAGCATTTTCTAAGGTTCTTATAGTTTGAGGTTTTACGTTTAGGCCTTTGATCCATTTAGTATTGATTTTTGTGTATCGTGATAGGTAGGGGTCTTGTTTGAATCTTCTGAATGTGGTCAGGACGGCCATCATCAATAAGTCAAAAAATAACAGATCCTGGAGAGGATGTGGCAAAAAGGGAACATTTCGACACTGTTGGTGGGAGTGTACAGTAGTCCAGCCTCTGTGGAAAACAGTGTGGCGATTCCTAAAAGATCTAAAAATCAACCTTCCGTATGACCCCACAATCCCCCTACTGGGAATATACCCGGAAGAACTCAAATCACTCTATAAAAAGGATACCTGCACATGTATGTTCATTGCAGCATTGTTCACAGCAGCAAGAACATTGGACCACCTGTGCTGCCCATTAAAAGAGGTCTGGACAAAAAAAAATGTGGTACATATTCACGATGGAATATTACGTAGCTATAAAGAAGGACAAAATCATGAACTTCTCAGCAATCTGGATGGACTTGGAGTCCATAATACTGAATGATGTGTCACAGAAACAAAGAACTGAGTATCACATGTTCTCACTCATAAGCAGACCTTGAACAATTATCATAATACTATAAGAAAAGGATTGGTAGTAGCAGGAAACTGCTGCGGGGTGGGAGGCCCTAGGCAGGATTGGCTGTAGTGGGAATCTGCCGGGGGAGGGGGGCACCCTCATCAACAAGGGTATCTGCATGGTGAATATTTGTATACCTAACCCTGAATGGTACCCCACATCTTTAAAATAAAAAAAAAATTAAAAAATTAGAGAGAGAGAGGAAAAAAAGAAAGTGTTCCAGAGAGCCGGGGAATTCATGCCAGCTGAGTGGAAACAGCTGGAATCTGAGGTATCCAGTATTCGAGCCTATAGCACTGCAGATGAAAGCTAAGTGGCTGACAACATGCAGAATCCTTCTTGTAAGTATCACTGAAAACAAAAGTATACTCAGTAATGCCTGCAGTAATTGATAACCTTTATACTATGGATTATATTGATTAAACCATTCAGAAGATGCCAGACTATTCTAGTGAGACTTTCTGGGTCAGTGATGTCTACACAAAGTATTATGCCCCATATCATATTTTCAGTGATGCCAGCAGGAATTGATGACCTTTATACCACTCTTACATTGGTCAAGACATTCAAGTCACACCAAACTATTAAAGTATATTTCTGGATCAATGACTACACAAAGCGTTATGCACAATGTCATATCTTTATATTCAGTAATGTCTAATATACACTGCATACTTGTTAGGGCAGTGTTTAGAAAATAATAGAATGTGCTTCTTTGAGGTCTTCACTTATTCTACTTACTCGTTCTAAATGGGCACTTTTCCTAATGAACAACTCATCAAAACACACAAAGCATTTGAAGGCAACATTACTGATTGGGCTAGGCTTTACTTAAACTACTTGGTTTAATTATAATGATTAAGCTGCCTACTGGGGATTCAATTTTTAATGACTTAATTTAATGCGCTGTTCGTTAAAATGTCACCTTGTGAAGTTTTTCTTTATCCTGTTATCAACTTACTGTGCGCTCAAACAAAGATAAACATCATCTGAGCAACAGCTATTGAAGCAAGTATGAATTTTGGCTACAAACTTGGATTTATAAATAATATATCTTTTTTTCCCTAACAGAGTTAATTTCTGAGTTGGAGGCTCCATTTGATTGAGTGAAGAAAGGAACAAAGAAATAAACATAGCAAACCTCATACCTTCTGCATTTTCTTTACCTTAGCCCTGAAGAGCCTGGCCTAAGTAGTGGCATGCTGGAACTCATGCAAACTGACTCACAGAGTCGACTGTTAACATTCAAACTGGTTGACATATTGATATCCGGAAACCTGTCATGATGGATGTGTTTATACCAGGGAAACTAACAAACACTACAAATCAGAGCTACCTCCAAATCTGACCGTTAAACATTACCAGCACATTAAACTCTATAACTGATTTAATGATCTTTGAACTTAACTTAAATATTCTTTTTATTAATTTTTTTTGAGTTGGGGTCTCACTCTGTTGCCCAGCCTCCTGAATAGCTGGGACTACAGGCATGTGCCACCATGCCTAGTCATTTTTTAAATTTTTTGTAGAGACGAGGTCTCACTATATTTCCTAACTCCTGGGCTCAAGTAATCTTCCTGCCTCAGCCTCCCAAAGTGCTGAGTTTATAGGTGTGAGCCACAGCACCTGGCCCAATAAATATTCTTAAATTCTATTTGTGATTGGTATGGACAGAATTGTCCATCCTCCCTGTACTTCATCTGTTGAAGCCTTACGCTCCAATGTAACAATATTTGGAGATAGAAACTTTAAAGAATTAATTAAAGTTAAATGAGGCTATAAGAGTGAAGCCCTAATCCAATATGACTGGAAAAACTAAATTTGCCATCACTTTGATCTTGGATTTCCAGTCTCTAGAATTGTAAAAAAAAAAATGTATGGTGCTTAAGCCTCCCAATCTGTTTTATTTTGTCATGGCAGCTGTAACAAACTAATACAAACTAATACAGTGGTCCAGAGTATTAGAGAGAGTAGAGAGCACCAATATGCATAACACATAGCTTATAACCTGAAAGACTTTGTAACTTTGCTTTGACATAAGATAGGTGTGAGCATTATAATGCAAATGTATATGTGTGGAAGAAAAGCAGTAGTTCAGTGGAGAAGGAACAAATATCTGGTTGGGAAAAAATAGAGTTCACGGCGGAAGTAGAAAATGAGTTGGGTCTTAATAGACAGAATCATGATAGGTGGCAATACAAGGGAACTCAGGAAGCCAAAGGCAAAGAAGTGAGAAAAACATTTTTTTTTCAGATTACCCATACTTAAATTTTGTTTCAAAATGAACTCAAATATAGGAGCTCATTTGCTCGATGTGAAAATTCCTGTTTTAAGAAGATTATTTGGTGAGCCAGGAAAGACTAGGGGGCAAGGGCAGTGCTTTAGAGTTTGAAAGTGATTTGGAGGCCAAGACTGAGCCCAGAATAGAGCACAGATTCTGGGGCTGGACTATCTAGGTTCAGATCATAACATTGTAATAATAGTCCTTATGGCTTAGGTAATAATTAAATAATTAATATTTTTTTAAAGTGCTTAGATTTGTGCTTGGCATATAAGTGCTATGTATTCACAAAGCAAGAGCAAACAAATAAAAATCTCCAGAGAAAATGGTAAGAATACATATTTGAGAGGTGATGATTGTATTAATTTGTCTGGGTTGCCATAACAAAGTACCAAAGACTGGATGGCTTAAACAATACAAATACATTTTCTCACAGTTCTGGAGACCGGAAGTCTAAGATCAAGGTGTCTACAGGTTTGGTCTCTTCTGAGACCTCTGTCTTGGCTTGTAGATGTCTGTCTTCTCCCTATGTTTTCACATGGTTTGCACTGTCCATCTCCAAAGATTTTTGTATTGTGACATCCATCATATTGGATTAAGACTCACCCTATTGATCTCATTTTAACTTTATTATCTTTTTATGAACCCTATCTCCAAATATAGTGACATTCTGAGAGATGAGGGATTAGAATTTCAATACGTGAGTTTCGGAAATACACAACTCAGCTCATAACAATGACCAATGGAAAACTAGAGAATGGTATAGCCATTTGTATGGTTTAGTGACTGTGAGAAGAAGAGTGGAAGCAAAAGGTGGTTCAGAATTTGGGTGTATGATCAGGCTAGATCTATCGGCAGAATGATCTCAAAGAGCATGAACACTTTCCTATTTGTCAGGAGAGAAGAAAATCACAGATTTTAGAGCCGAACAGATTCAGATTCAAATCCCAGTTATGTTGTGAGACCTGGAACATTATTTCTTTAAATCTCAGTAGACTTGTCTACAAGCAAGAAATTTTTCATATTCACTTTGCAATATTGTTTAGGAAGATTCAGGGAGACAACTTCTGTAAACATGTCTAGAATAGCACCAGGCAGAGAACAGAAGTTTGCAAATATTGTTATTTTTTTGTCTTCATTACATTTCGTATTAGAATTGTAACATTGAGGGAGAAATGTCAAAGCATGGCCTAATCCCTAAAGTCTACCTCAGCTTTAGAACTCTCCTATTTTTTGAGGATGGGCGCAGGGTCTTACTCTGTCACCCAGACTGGAGTGCAGTGGCATGGATCACGGCTCACTGCACTGAACTCATGGGCTAGGAGATTCTTTCACCTCAGTCTCTCAAGTAGCTGTGACTACAGGCACGTGTCACCTTGCTTGGCTAATTTTTTGATATTTTTTTTAGAAATAAGGTCTTGTTATGTTGCTTATGCTGTTCTTGAACGATTCTCCCTCCTCAACCTCCCAAAGTGCTAAATTAATCCATCACATAGAATTAGAGCAATTAAGGAAGGATATTGATTAAATAAAAAGAGCAGCAGTAAAGAGTAAAGAGAATGTTAAAATTTACTTTAAACATTATTGTCCTGAAGCTGATTGTACTTACAATGACAATTATTCCTCTCAAAATCCAAGTGCCAGTCAATGTTTATATGTCTTATATTTTTATTTAATATTCATGGTCCATAATCTAAACACAATTAGAATTGTGTTTCATTTTCTCTTCAAAAATAAAGAGAAGAAAGTGACCACGATTTGTCTCAAGAGAGTATAATTGTTTTCTTGATTGTCTCAAGAAAGTGAAATTGCTAAAATTAATATTTTAGCATTCAAGATTTGGTACTTCACTTAGTGGTCCATGAAATATTTAATTTAGAGATTATGCATTACCATTGGAGCTGAATTCAGCATGAAGATCATATTTTACAATTACATGTCTAGTGTATACAATGCTTTTTCTATGCACTTTCTAGTTAGTGTTATGCTATGAAGAGATTGCATTACAGAACTCAATACAGTCATACGATTTGGCTGTCAATAATTTTTATAACTCAGTCTTTGTATTGGTGGAGATAAAGTGAGTATGCTTGGACAAAACCTTTCTTCAAATTCAGAAAGTAGCTTTCTCATAATTTATAAAATCTTTATTTTCATGTATTGAATGGCACCAATGATATTTGTTTCAAATTTAGGGAAAATGGCTACACTTAACTGACAAATTTAAATGGCAAAGAATCTTTTAATCATTAAAAAAATTTTAATGTAAGAACTGATGTTTTTATTTTCTCAAAGAGTATTATAATCATCATCTCATTCCTTTTGATTCCTTAGAATTTTCATTGTTTAGCAACATATTTTCCACCTTAACTTAGTATATGAATGGAATTCAAGGCCAAGCATGGAGTCAATTTTTAATCCATACCCACTCTCAAAGTGTCCTAGATTTCCTACTTTGTGTCCATGTGCCTGAATGTTTTTTTACTTTGTTTTGAACTCTTCTGTTTGCTACTGAGTGGTTAACTGCCCTTCATTCTTTCTCATATATAATCATCTGATTATTTTCAATCATGCTGAGGGGAGACAGACAATCCCCCAGACACAGCAGGCCTTTGTAGCACAGTTAATCTTGGGTAAGACACACTCATCTTGCCATATGTGGGGTAGGGCGGAGATGCCTAAGATGTAGAGGTATGGTTGAAAGGAGTAAAAGAAAATGGCACATGGCAAATGGAAACACCTGGTTCACAGAAGTAATCAGCTGAAAAAACCAACTACGTTTGTATTTACTACCAAAAGGCTTTTCTCATTGGAAGCAGCTAGCCTCCAGAATAAATGAAATTGCCAATATTTCAAAATATCACTATATTTGAATTGTTTATAGCCTAGAATGATACAACTGAAAACTCTCACAATCTTCTTTCTCACTCAAGGCAAGGAATAATGTCTGCTGTGTGTGTTCATTGACTCTATGAGAAGACACATGGACTAACAAATATTATCACAACCACCACAAAGTCATTTCAAGATGTTAGACTATGTTCAAAATATTAGATTAGGCATGACCAAATCAAATAGGCTAGTGCATATCCCTTGAAGATTCTCTAACCTGTGATAAAAATGATTTTGAAGATCGTTAATGCACAAGTAAATCATTAAACAGTCAATGAAAAGCCATTCCAGTTAAGAAAGTATTATAAATGAATTAGTAATTTATTTTTAAAAAGCAAAGGGGTATGTACTTAGTAGTTGCTGGTTTAGATGAAACGGGGAGAAAGGAAATTTTCTATCCTGCTCTCTTTACATTAATTAATCTTTGAACCTATTTTGACAATCTAAGGTCTATTTATGGCAGCATGATAAGAAGTCAGTTCAATCCCTTGAAAACTCTTCTTTTATAATTATAGACTCTTGGGCTTCACCTCATAACCATTAAATAAGTCTTTCGAGAATTCTTCATGTTCAACATTTTCTCGGAGATTTTTATACACTAAAAATTTAGAATTACAGCTTTAAGGGTTATTTTATTACTTCTGGATTTTGTGTTAAATCATTAGAGTTTAAAGGAATGTATTTATGCAGGGTACTCCAGACCCTGTATAAGTTCAAGACAACTTATGCGAGATAAGTAATGTCCTTCTATTGTTTCAATACAGTGGTAAACGAGGCTTGCTTCTCTGTATCATTACCTCATACAATCAATATTTATTGACCACATGTTAGGGGATAAAACAGTGTGCTACTATGTGATGGGGATAAAACAGTGGTTAAAATCAGACCCTGTTTTGCTCTAACAGGATGCTCTGGACTGAATGGTATCCCTGAAAAATTCATATTAAAGTCCTAAGCCCCAATGTGATGATATTTGGAGATGAGTGCACACACATACATTCATTTTCTCTTTTATTTGGATATGGGGTACACACACATACATTATCTTCCTTCCTTCCTTCCTTCCTTCCTTCCTTCCTTCCTTCCTTCCTTCCTCTCCCTCTCTCTCAAAATGTGGAACATGGCAGCCCACAATATATTCTAAATATGCATAAAAACTATGTTATTTTTTAACATGGCACCATATTTATAGAAAACCGCTATGCTCTAGAAAATTAATATTATGTATATGATCTCTAAACCTTCACAAAAATCTGGCAATTACTTGGGTTTTCACTTTTACTTTACAGATCAAGAAACTCAGAGAGCCTAAATAACTTATCCAAGGTTTGACATCAGGGCAGTGGTCGTTCTGGGCTTTGTCTTTTACGTCATCCAAAGGAAGGTGGTCCCTGACCATACAAAAGGGTATTGTTATGGGAGTTGTTGCTTAATTTTTGGAGTTATTCTCTTTTTTATTTCCCTATTCTTATTTTTACATGTGTTGACTGATGTGAAGACAAAATTTAAGAGGAATCTGATGTGAGAGGCAGTACGCAATTTATATGTCACCTTTACCTTTTCTCACATGCTTCCTGAGAATGTGAGGAATGAATAATGGCTCCCTCACATTTCTTACTTAGCATACCGCACTTCTGCCTCATCCTAAAGCATGAATCTCATTCCATACATAAAAAATTCCCTTGCCAGCTCCCTCTGTAGTGAGTTCTGTGATTTCTCTGAATTGTCCCAGCCAATCAGGGATATCTGTCTTTATAGCATCTGACAGCCTTTGATGGAAGATCCCTGAACAAAAATCTTATCCGTATTCAGTGTTATCTAGTGTTGAATACCTCAACTCTGAAAATATCTTTGTCAACCCTTCCATTTTCAATGTGATCTCAGAACAACTTACGTCCCCTCATATTCCTTTTAAACAACAATCCTTAGGTAGATCTCAAAAGTCTTTTTAGTTTTCAGTAGTCACATCTTTTTCTTCAAAAAAAAAATCTTTCACAGTGGGTACTTCTTAGACTGCCTTTGGCTATTCAAACATTTGCTTCTTCATTCTTTAACTGGAATCCTTGCTTTAGCCCACATAGCCTACGTTTCATGCTACTGGCATTATGTTCCTACCGTAAATTCTGTTTTCTCATATTTATTGATCCTTCTGAGGATTTATTTTAAACTCCTCATCTTTCTCCTTTGATTCCTTCTGGTCTAACTCTTTCCCTAATCTCAGGTTCTGTGTTCCTGTCCTTTGCTTGTGTTCCTTTTTATCAGACTTTGATTTCAGTCACACTGGGTCTGTTACTTTCATTCTCTTGATTCATTTCGTCCATCAATTTCTCAATATTCTCCCCTCTACCTCCCCTTTCTCTTCACTAGATTTCACAGAAAACCATTTCCTCTGAAGGAAGTGTTTTCTGACTCCCCCCTTTTTTTCCTTCAAGGATTTTCTTTTCCCTGCTGTTTTCTTGGTGAAACCCTGTTCATTCCAACCTTCACGGTGGTTTCCTTTTCCTTTGTTGGTGGCCATATTTGACGTCCATTGTCTTTATTCTCTCTCTCTCTCTCTCTCTCTCTCTCTCTCTCTCTCTCTCTCTCTCTCTGAAGTCCCCTCTCAACACTACCCTCCTCTCCCTCGGAGAGTTTCCTGCCTTCATTGTGTCAGATGTTATTGCTTTTTTATTTCTCTCCCCCCTTTATTGAGAACCCTTGAATCTCTCCCAGCAGTGTCTTCCTCACTTTTATTAGATGTGCTTAACCGGTTTGCATAGGTATGGGCCTTTTTCTCACCGAGGTTACATGTGATTCTCTTTTTCCAGAGAGCACTGCTGTGCCCTTGTTCTCCATAACTAAAATACTGTTCCTTTCCACATGTTTGTTTTATGTAAACGGCTCATTCAACCACATGTGGTTATATATGTCTGTGTGTGTGTGTATTAAATGAAGGATTCCTATACCAGTCAAATACGTTCTTTGACTCTAAGTGACTAACCTCATTCTGATTTTGCCAGCATTCTTTTAATTTTATGTTATGCTATTTAAGTTCCTAAATTCATTTTTCTGACTTTAAAGGAAAATGTTAAAAGAAAAAAAAAACTAAAAATAAGGTCACTAAATTTTCCACATCCACTGCTTTGCTGAAAACAGGAAATAAACCTCTGTATCCTTGATTTTCAAAATAGAATGGCACAGTTCTTTCTTTATTTCTAGCTCCTTTTCTCTTGGTGTTGCTTCTGTCTATTACTTGAAGCTACTTGTTTTATGAAATTTGAATTAAAGATAATGTAATCTCTTACTTAGATCATTCTATGTGAATCAATGACCTGCCACAGACCACCTCGTTGCGAAGTTATTTTCATTCTTTCTGAAGGAGAAATACACACACAAACATATATACTTTTAAAGTATGAACTTCTTGATATATTCTTAAAGTAATCACATGCCTATCTACAGTTTCTCTACAGGACTTTTTTACACAAAAAGATCTTCCTTTCAAAAGGTTGGACATTTCTCCTGCATTTATACAACCTTAATAATAAAACCCCAAACAGAGTATGTTCCCTTTTTCATTTTCTCTTCCCTGTTTTTCTTTCTTTTTCCTTTCTAACATATTCACTTAAAAATTTATTTTCATAAATTCCTCTAAAATTCTGATTGACAAATCGGAACAAGAGAGAGGAAAATGTATTGGGTTTGTCAAGTCCAGTTCTACATTTCTGTTTCTTCTGCTGTTGTTCCCTTGTATTATACCTCAGTACACTTCTACAATTCTTGGTGTATTCACTTCACTTGCTAATTTTTGTCTGTCTCAGATCAGCTTCTCAGTTCATAGCAGTTATAGTGGATTCTTCTCACCACACTCCAGTCATTCTTAAGTGAAAGAGTATTCATGTAGATGCTACTGTGTGCCTTTGTATTATTAAATGCTTCATTTCTGTTTATTTTTCAATCTCTGAGGTTCAGATCAACCCAGAGTAGACTCAGGTATCAAGAAAAGTCCATTTTAATTTACTCACATATATTCTGTAAGGTTAATAATAAATATACTATTGCTTTTCATTTGATCTTTGACCATTTAAAATTTGAAAACACAGAAACCAAGTAACTATATTGGGCTCCCCACAAAAATTAGTGAAAACCCATGACTAAGTCTTAGCTCTCTGGATACATACACACAATTCTAGGTCCTTAATACACTGAAGAGTCTCACAATTTTACTGCCTACCTTATGTGATGATCAGAGATGACTACATTATCGATACAGTTTTCAGTTTGGGGTATATGTGTGTGTTAAAGAAGAAATAAGAGAAAATGGTAGAATGAATTGACTTAATTTTACTGTCCTTCTGGCAGATTACCAAGAAGATAAACAAAAATTCTATTTCAAAACAAAATAGTGAGTAACTCTAAATACGTAGTTTTCCTTCATAAGTACAGGGCTGAAATATATAGCTTTGGGGACTATTTCAATTATTTTCCATAAAATCTAAATTAAAATGTTAAATACATAAGAACTCAGTGACACATAATTCAATGAATATAATATTCCTAATATTAATCAAATGATAACTGTTAGTCAGGTAACATGTTGAGCATGCTGCATGCTCTACTCTATTTAATCCATACAATGGCTCTATAAAGTAAGGACTTTTATTATCTGTATTTTACAGATGAAAAAAATTGAGACAAGTAAATAGTATCTACTTGGCTGGTGTCATACATTAAAGAACTAGTAGGGCTGAAATTTAAAACCCAAGGAATCTAGTTAATTTTAACCATTAAAGCTATATTATGTTATATATATTATTATATTGCAGCTATACATAAAATGTGTTAAGGCAAAATTTCCTCAAATATTAGAAACTTTCCAAAATAAGACCTAAACTTTTTGTTTGTTTGTTTACTCATTTTTGTTTTTGCTCACTTGAGCTTTTCTAGAGAAGATACATGGATGTTTTAGTGTGGCTCTGCCTGGTGGGCAGTTTTTTTGGTTTTTTTGAGTGGAAGTCTCACTCTGTCGCCCAGACTGGAGGGCAGTGGCGGCTCCCGGCCACCGCAGCCTCGACCTGCTGGGCTCCGGCGATCCTTCCGCCTCAGCCTTCCAAGTAGCTGGAACTACAGGTGTGCGCTGCCATGCCTGGCTGATTTTTTGATTTATTGTAGAGATGAGGTCTCTCCAGGTTGCCCAGGCGGGTCTCGAACCCACGGGCTCAGGCAATCCACTCACTTCAACCTCCCAAAGCTGGAATTTCAGGCTGAGCCACCGAGCCCGGTTATGGTGGGCAGTTTTAATGTAAAAATTACGCTCTTAAGATTAAAGTACTATTTCCATATTTGAAATTTGACTTCTAAAATTAATACTATCATTGTTTGTTGGTTTGAGTCAGTTTGTATTCATTATACAACTACAATCTATATTATGATATAGTCAAGTCACAGAAAATTAATAGGGTAATAGCTTGCAAGATGATCAGATAATACCTTGTTTTGATTCCCTAAGGATTTTTGAAAATGGTGGGAAAATGATAAACACCTACTGTAAGAAACAGGCATGCAAGTAAGTAAAGACAGAAAAAGAAAGGAGGTAGACAGAAAGATCTGACAGATATCTAAAATAATTGTGTGTAAAAGGAGCAAAACAATATTTAAATAAGATAATAAAAATCATTATGGGTCACATGACTTCCTTAAAAAGAAATAATAATAAAAATAAAAGATTACACATATTTTATTTTGAACTTCATATTAAAAATTAAATTTAGTAATGTTTTAAATGTACCAGTGTAGATAAATAAAATATTTAATTTTAGAGGTTTTTTTCTAATGTCTGAGCAATACCTGACAAAAATATATTCGTTAATCAACGCAATTATGTATTTATCTAAACGTGTGTCAAGAAGATATTTTGTGTGAAACAACTTATGAAATACAATATGTTATTTTAAAATTCCTATACATTTTAGTAAAATACATCTTTTGTATTACAAATTAAAAAAAGAAGATACAGTTTTATATATACAGAGTACAAATCCCTACAATCACTATTCCCCACACCATTCTGAAAAAAAAACACAGAACCTTGAGCTACTACAGTTAAGAGCCTTAATGTTATTTATCATAGCAATTAATTCAATCCAGTATGGTTTTTTGGAACTGCTAATGCTGAACTTTCCTTACTTGAAAGTACTAATGAACAATAAAATGATTCATTTTATTAAATGTATCATAAAATATATAATGCATATCAGGAAGAGACATACATGCCTTGGTTGTAAATAAGAGTATCTGCAAAAAATTATGGGTATTTCAGCACTACTATTACCATTAAATCAGGATTTAATATTAAGTTCATTCTTTCAGAAAAAGCACTACTAGACTAAACATTATCTGAAAAGCATAGATATTCTGATACCATAGACAGGATACCGTGAGTAAAAACCTTAACAAGCATATTTACCCTGATCATGTGCAATCAAACTATATATGGCTGAATACATTCAAATATGTATATGATGAATGAGTTTTTCAAAATAGAGGTATATTGAACTTTTTGTGGCAAGACAGTGGTCAGTGTTTACCTCCATGGTTACCCTATTAATATCCAATCAGATGTTTGTGATTGTTGAGTGATTTGGAGACCTTGTCAATTGTGGCAGGTAAGTAATGACTTCTTGGTGCTATTTGGAAGGTGCTAAAGCGGTAGTACCTTTTTGACAACATGAAACATTGTGTTTGTGACTGTGACACTCTGGAAGACTAGCTTAGATGATGACCTATAAATATACAATTATTTGTCCAGCCATTTGGTTTTGGAAAACAAGAAAAAAGAATGGGAAGGCATATCATCAGAATTTTAAATTACAGAGGAAAAAAGAATCGATATACTTGAAGTAGGATTTAGTGTACTTTGTATAAATTCACAGTAGCGTACACTAATTTTATACAGTAGTTAAGTGTCAGAGATTTACACATATGGTATATTAGGAAAATGTTATGCTTAAGTTGAATACAGTTAAGATCACTTAGATTTCCAAGCAAGAAAACCTTCTGTATAGAAAATCAGTTCAATTCAAGGATTCTGGAAAAACTGCAATCAACTTCAGTACCTTTGAATGTTAGAAGCCATAAATCATGGTAGAATTTTTTTGTCTCTGTAATGGTTGCAATGAACTACTGTCCTGGATCTGGACAGTTACATGTATCTTGGAGAAAATCCAGAAGCACTAGGTGAGTCTTCAGCTAACTGAGGTAATGATGCTTATTTCTTTTGGAATGTACTTCTTTGAAATCATGTTTAGTTTTCTTCCAATTCTTATGATATGTTTATGGAAATCAAGTATAATTACTTAAAGTTTCCTTTCCTTGGCAAGCAAATAATTTCTTTGTGGTGTTTTCTACTAGCATTTGCATCTAAATGATGACTCTTCAGAGAAGTTGAGTATTAACACTTATCATATGATTGAATATCTGGTTTGTATATTCTACAAATAATACTTTTAAAATAATTTCTCAAATGAGCGCACTTAATTTCTATCACTTTCTGACTTATGTAAAGAATGTAAAAATGTCATAAGATGATATTAATACATTCTTCCTTGGCCATGCTTCATGGCATACATTCAAAAAATAACACTGCCTCATGTCATGTAATTTTTCTAAACAGTGAAATAAGTACAAATTTTTATTTCAAGTTGTAAAAGGTATTCACATTACAAATCTAACCCTTAACTAATGAACGGGAAACCACTATATTTGGTTTAAATATTTGTATTTATGTAGAGTTATTCTAAAATTAGAAATATAAATTTTATAAAATATAGGTTATGATATTTTGAATATCTTGATATTCAGAGGAAGAGTAATAATTTTCTAAATATTAAAAAAAGTTCTTAATTGTTGGACTTTAACAATAGTTTCCAGCCCAAGGGCAAGTGCAAGACAGAACAGACATAAAAAATCTTTAGTGCCACTATTTTAATTTCTGGCATTCATAGCATTTAGCAGTCGAATGTCTCAAAGGAAAACAACTACTTTCATTTTTGCCTCCTGCAGCCACCCTGTCAGGGGAGAGGTCTGGGCTCAGAAAATGCAGCTCATTAAAATGAAGAATTTTTCCCGACTTTGATATTCACAGTTCACTGGGGACATACTACCTGTTCACTGAGCTATTTTGTCTGGAAAGGGGTTGCAACACAGCAGACTATACCTTAATTACACTGCTTTAATCAAATTCATTAGGTCTCTAACATTTATAAAATGTGTTAAGTTATGATACTGATACTTTTAGTATATATTTTCCAAATTGTCACGTTTTATCTTTTCCTTATTTAATTAGTGCATTGAGTGATATTCAGAACAATACTTTCATCTGCATCATAAATGTCTTACTGGCAAGCAAGGTATATGCTCTTTGTATTTTCTTGCAGTTACTGCTGCTTTCAGATGAGTATAGCTATTTCCTAAGCCTATACGCATTTACTGTTAGAGTCATTATCTGAGAACGGAGGATTTGTCATTCAAAATAGAATTTCACGAAAAAAAGTCTTCATATTTTACAACTCACTTTATTATCATCCAGCTATTGCGGTAGGAAGACTTAAAACATAACCGTTGTAACAAAAAATGTCCAACATGTTAACAAACACATCAATACATTAATTGGGCAGTAATTGTTTATAATAGAGCTATCGGCTTTAGGTTTCTAAATATTTCTTCTAACTGGCTTCTGTAGTACACTACAAAAGAAGCTTTTCTTGTGCTTTCTGAGAAATTTCTGCTGTCTTTTAATAGCTGTGAATAATTTTGGCTCTGCTGGCTTCTGGCACTAAAGGACTTTGCAGTTTCTTCTACATTCCAGCAAAGGAAGGCAAAGTTTAATGTTCCTTAACATTTGTACCTTATATACAGATGTTAATTTATAAAATGACAGTCTCAAAATTATGCACAAGTGTATTATATCTTGTTTGACTAAACTTTAAATAACTGCAAAATTTTAAAAGGAAGAGAGAAACAGGAAGGCCTTAAATTTTTGGTTGAACTACCTGACAATTTTCTCTATTGCGAAAATGTTAATATTATCCAGAGTTCCAAAAATATTGATTTGCACCTCATGGACATATTTTTTGGGGAAACAACCTATATAATAATAATTCATCTTGATAAACTCATTAAACTTACATTCAATCCATTACAGCTATTTACATAGTAGATCAAGATCTGTAAAGCACTAGAAATGTTCTGGAAAGAGTTAGAAAAATGTTCATAGAAGGTGAATGAGTAAGGAAGAACATATTTGGAGGAAAAGAATCCAAATCTGTGGAAATACAATACTAGAGATCTGGAGAGAGATTGACCAGATGGACAATGGAAACAAAAATTGGAGGATGACAGATTGATGACACTGGTGGAGCTGTGGAGAAAACTGGAGGAGTCATGCAGAAGGAGGTAGAAATCATGGGGTACAATTTGTTTGAGTCTTTTCTCCTGAGGATAGCAATGCCATACTGAGTGTACACATTTCACCTTAAACAACCCTTCTTATCAGATAAGATATGAACAATATGAATATTCATTGCAGCCTCATCCACTTAGAATGTTCACGTGGTCCATGAGCGCAAAATTTGGGTGAACCCATAGTAAATGGTAGCTTAGCAAGACTCAAGGCACGTGCATGATGAGCATGTTACATACAGAACTGAGTAAGAACGAGTGCTATTAACCCCATTTCAAATGCTGAAAGAAGTCAATGGTGTTCTGATAGATATAAATAACCTAAGAGCTCTACCCTATTTTTTCTTACTTATGATACATTCCTATATTAGCCAACCACTAACAATGGCAATTATGGCAGAAAGAAAAAGAAGGATTGTTCCTTTTCCTTTCAATGTTTCCTTACTTATCAGTAGACCAAAAGCAGAGATTATTGGTAGACATCACACATATCAAGAAGTCAAAAACAGTTGAGATAGTTTTTTGCAGCATTTTTGCTGTTCTGGTAAGAATATAACACATCTGCACATGTGAACAATACAATATAAATTGTGATTCTAGATATAAGTTAAATATCGTAATATTTGCATATAAAACTGACTTTCACAATATAAAGAGGATCATTAAAACTGATGCTAGTAATTAAAAAAATTCTTACTTAGTATAATGTTAAATAGAAAACAACAAACACCTTATCAAAATGAGTGACTGCAGAAGAAAGGAGAAAACTTTATATTTTAGAATATTCATTTTGCTATTTTCTTTCCTTTTGAATGAGGGACCGTCACATTTTCATTTTGCATTGGGTCCCACAAATTATGTAACTGGCTCCACTTTGAGACTGTGACATTTGTGATCAGAACTTCATGACAAAATTGTCAACTTTGAAAAGATGGGATGAAGCCCATTACAAGCATAAAGAAATACCAAGGCAAATGATCAGAGGTGGGAATAAGCTCATTGCAATCAACGAACAGAATGAAGGAAGTAGTCCAAAGTAAGGCCAGAGTGGCAAGCCGGACCAAATCATGTAGATGTTCTCTCTGAATTGGGAAGGTATTAAAAGTTTGACACAGGGAAATTGTATGATGGATAGAGATCATACAAAGATGATCCTAGTCCAGGGGTTCAAGACCGGCCTGAGCAACTTGGCAAGACCTTGTCTCTACAATAATTATAAAAAAAGAGCCAGGTGACACATGCCTATGGTTCCAGTGACTTGGAAGGCTGAGGTGAAAGGATCACCTGAGCCCAGCAGGTCAAGGTTGCAGTGGCCATGAGTGTGCTACTGCACTCTAGCCTGGGCAACAGAGTGAGACTACCACTCAAAAAATATATACATATGTATATACTGATACCTACAGCAAAATGGACAACCAAATTACTGCCAAATAATCCCCTCCTGGTAAAAACACTTAACAACAAGCAAGGGAGGTAAACTGGTAAACTGAGCCTCCAACATAAAGTCCAGAGTCTTGAGGTGCTTTTGCTTCCTTATATACCAGAAAATTTCTACTCACTGGCTTAAGGGAAGGGAAGAAGCTGTCTACAAGGGGAAAAAGTAAAATAACTTGTCTACCTCACACCATTATATTCAAAAGAAATTCAAGGAGGTGGGAAAGATGGCCGAGCCAGACAGACTATGTGAGTCCCCGGGTGAGTGAGTGAGTGTATGGAAAATTTTGTGTATGTGCTGGTGAGCGAGTGTGTGTGGGAATGGCTGACCCACTGAGGGCTGGGGAGCTAGGGCCAGGGCTCTCCTGGTGCAGTGGCTGGTGCCACAGTGTCTGGGTTTGGACCATAGCTATTCCTAGGGCACAGAAGCTGAGCACCATTTTCTCTTTCTCTTCTTTCTTTCTTTTTTTTTTTTTTTAGATCAACAAACCCTCCCTGGCAAGAAAACGCTGGGAGAGACTGTCTAAGTGGGGCTTGTGAGGAGGCGGCCAGGTTCCTTGGGCAACAGCTGGTGCTGCAACTTCTCTACTTTGTCCCTGGCTCTTCCCGTGTCACAGAAGTGGAGAACCATTGTTCTTTCAAAACACAGTTTTCCTTTGGAAAAGTGACAGGGAGGAGCTATTGCCCCAGGTGCTCCCTCACCATTGAAGCAGGCTTTGCCTCATCACTTGAGCACCTGGTAGGGTGCTGGAAGGGGCTGCAGACGGAGTCCAGAGGCAAGTTCCCATGGAAGAGAACAAGAGAGGCAGCCCACCACCATATTGAAGGTGGGGCAGGAAAGTGCTCTGACTCGCTCACCACAGACCAGCAGATTCAATCTCTGTGACTGGTGGATCAACTATTCAGGGCTTGATGGTGGCCCAAAGGGAATATCCTGAAAGCACAAACTTCAGAGGGACCTGAGGAGTGCTGAGTTCCAGGCACCCCACCCCCTACCCTGATCCAGCTGTGGGACAAAGGATGTGGCCAGAAAAGGAGGAGGAGGAACTCCGAAGAGATCAGTGGTGAGTCTGGGGCTGACCCAAACCCCTTCCTTCCCAGCAATCCTCTGAACATCAGACCCACACAGCTGGGCCATGACTGGGAGGGACAAACCCAGGTGGAGCCTGGATGTCAGTGGCAATAGGAGAACTCCATTCCAGGATAGGCCAGTGAGAGTACATAACTGGGGAAGAGACAGTCCCATACTTCCCCACCGGAGGAGATCTCCTAGACCATACAAGAGTGGGAGGGGAGGACCTCTACATCCACCTCCACTGTCCCTCCTCCTTCCCTGCTTCACTCCCTGAGGAGAGAACGAAAGAGGTGGCTCTGCAGGAGAGACCAGATCAGAGGAACTATTACAGAACCTGACACAAAAGGGCAGGTTTTCTGTTTGTTTGTTTTTGTTTTTAAAATTTTCAATTATTTTTTAATTAAAAAAAATTTTTTTTGACTGCTTGCAAGTTCATCTATTTGTAAAACATTTTTCCCTTGTGCATGAATGTGTACGTGAGGGTTTGATCTGCATTCCCTCCCCCCAAATTTTTATTTTTATTTTCTTTTTCTTTCTTCTTTTGTCATTTTCTGTTTTTGTGTGTATGTGAATGATTGAATGTTCATCTTTCGATTTTTTTGTGGTTGTTGGTTTTTGTTCTTTTGTTCTTCTGGGTCTTCTGGGTCTTTTTAATATTCATTTTTTATAGTTTAAGGGGAATATCAATAGATGTGTGAGGGTTCGACCTGAACCCCCCCCTTTTTTTTCCTTTGGTCTTTCTGTATTTCTTCTCTATTCATTTTGTGCTAGGCATGTGTGTGTGTGTTTAGTTTTCTTGGGGGTCTTTTTGTAGCTGATTGTTTTGTTTCACTTTGTTCTTACTCCAGTTTGTTTTGGAATGTGTGTATCTGTGTTCAATGTTTGCATCGGTTTCTGCTTTGCCTCATCATATAGAGTAGTAGTGGGGAATGAGTCTCAGGGAACACATACCACAATAAGTGAACATTTTAATTTGCAAGTGGTATCTCATTCCTAGCGCCCCATCCCCCACTTTATTCAAATTTAGAAAACAACAAGAGACAGCAAAGTTTCCCATCCACCATACTTTTTCATAATACAACAAATCCAGAGCCTGGATCAGGGAAGAATAGGTCTGAGCAAACGTCAGAAGGGAAAGCCTCTCCCACTGACACTGAATAACAGAACTAAAGAGAAAAACAAGAGATCTGTCACAAATTAGGAAAAGTCAAAGGAAGACCTCAGGCAATTTCAAATGTACCAAAGACAAAACTCCCGAAAAGTCAGACCTTGGAGACCAAACAATGGAAGTCACCAAAGACTGTCCCGAGAATACAACAGGGATTAGGGAATGGATGGAAAGAGAGTGAATAGGACTCAAGAAAGATGAGATACAACACTGAAAGAACTTGTAACAGAGATTTTGGTAGTACAAAATTTCATCCAGGAAATAAATAACAGAATTACAAGCATGAAGAGCAGAATTAATCTAGCTGAAGAAAGGATCTCAGAACTTGAACACCAGAACATGGAATTAACCTGATCTGTAAAAAAAAATAGAAAGAAGACTCAGAAAGAAAGAACAAAATTTACAAGAGATGTGCAATTATATAAAGAGGCCAAACCTACACCTGACTGGTATCCCAGAAGAAGAAAGGGAAATGGAGAATAACTTGGAGCCAGTATTCCAGGAATTAATCCAAGAAAACTTTCCCCATCTCACCAGAGATGTGATCAGCCAAGCACAAGAGATAAGAGAACCCTCACAAGACATCAAATGAAAAGACCAATCCTTAGACACATAGTAATTCGCCTACACAAAGTAGGCACAAAATAAAAAATACTAAAGGCAGCAAGAGAGAAAGATCAGACTACTTACTGGGGAAAACCAATCAGACTAGCAGCAGACCTCTCAGCAGAAACACTACAAGCAAGAAGAGACTAGAGCCCTATGTTCAAAGTCCTTGAAGATAAACCATTTAAACCAAGAATTTCCTATCAAGCCAAGCTCAGCTTCATCAGTGATGCATAATTAAAATTCTTCCCAGACATCCAATCCCTAAAAGATTATGAAGCTTCCAGACCAGCTCTACAAGAGACACAAAAAGGTATTAAGCACAGAAGCAAGAAGAAAAAGATTGACCACACACTTCCCAAGAGAACAGCAGAGCACAGAATATAGCACAACAAGAAATTCAAAAACACACACATACATTAACTCCAAAGCCAAAAGAAAATAAGCAAAGGAAAAACTTTATAAGAACCTCATAACAGGGATAAACAATCATATTTCAATAATCAGCCTGATTTTGAATGGACTAAATACACCACTGAAAGGACACAGAATGGTGGACTGGATAAGAAACAATGGCCCAGTTATTTGCTGCATCCAGGAGACTCATCTCACTTCAAGGGACACACACCGACTTAAAGCTAAAGGTTGGGAAATGAGTTTTCAGGTCAATAGATCACAAAAGAAGGCAGAAGTTGTAATCTTAATATCAGAAAAAAAACCACCTTTAAACTATCAAAAATTTTAAAAAATGCAAAAGGACACTATATAATGATAAAAGTTTCAATCCATCAACAAGAAATATCCATCCTAAACATATATGCACCCAACACAGGAGCACCAGCATTTATAAAACAACTACTAAGTAAACTAAAAAAGGATATCGACTCTATAACTATTATAACAGGGGACTTGAATACCCCACTGACAGCCTTAGATAGATCATCGAGGCAAAAAATCAACAAGGAGATCCAGAATCTAAACTTGACACGTGACCAAATGGACTTAATAGATACATACAGATTATTTCACCCAACAACCACAGAATACACATTCTACTCATCACCACATGGAACATACTCCAAGATTGATCACATCCTTGGCCACAAATCAAGCATAAACAAATTCCATGAGGTTGAAATCCTGTCATGCACATTCTCAGACCACAGTGGAATAAAAATCAATATCAACACCACCAACATTTCCCCAAAGCCCACAAAGACACGGACACTAAATAGCATGATGCTGAACAACAGCTGGGTCAACACTGCAATCAGAGCAGAAATTGAAACATTCCTGGAAACAAATGAAAATGAAGAAACATCTTACCAAAACCTCTGGATGCCCTGAAAGCAGTTCTCAGAAGGGAATTTATATCTCTACAAGCACATATCAAGAAAACAGAAAGATCAGAAGTTGTGAGCCTAACAAATCACCTAAAGGAGCTGGAAAGAGAAGACCATCAAAACCTAACTTTAGAGGAAGAATCCAAATCACAAAAATAAGAGCCCAAATATAGGACATAGAAAGCAAAAATATCATAGAAAACATCAATAAAACAAAAAGCTGGTTCTTTGAAAGAATTAACAAGTTTGATGGGCCCCTACCCAGAATGACCAAGAAAAAGAGAGAAAAAGCCCAAATAAACACAATCAGCAATACAAAGATCAAATCACAATGACCCTGAAGAAATACAAAAGATTATCAGAGGTTACTATGTACATCTATATGGAAATAAACTTGATAACCTAGATGAAATGGAGGATTTTCTGACACACACAACCTCCCCAGGTTGAAACAAGAAGACTTTGAGACACTAAATAGACCAATAACAACCCAGGAAATTGACTCTGTCATAAGAAAACTACCTACAAAAAAAAAAACCCTGGACAAGATGGCTTCCTAGTAGAATTTTACAAAACGTACAAGGAGGAGATGATATCAATACTACTGAAAGTATTCCAAGCAATTGAGAAAAATGGAATTCTCCCCAAATCATTTTATGAAGCTAACATCACACTGATGCCCAAACCAGGTAAAGATCCAACAAAAAAAGAGAACTCCAGGTCAATATCCCTTATGAATATAGATGCAAAAATCCTCAATGAGATTTTAGCAAATCGGTTCCAAAACCACATCTCAAAAATCATCTACCATAACCAAGTAGGCTTCATCCCCAGGATGCAGGGCTGATTCAACATTCACAAGACCATAAATGTCATTAAATACTTCAACAGATGTAAAAACAAGAACCACATGATTATCTCATTAGATGCAGAAAAAGCTTTTGATGGAATCCAGCATTCCTTCTTGATAAAAACCCTCAAACACCTAAGTATAGAAGGAACATACCTCAAAATGGTAAGTGCCATCTATGATAAACCCACAGCTAACAGGACAACCCATTGCTAAAAGGACAGAAGCTGGAAACATTTCCCGTGAAAACTGGAACAAGACAAGGCGCCCATTCTCATCCCTCTTGTTCAATGTTGTGTTGGAAGTCCTTGCTCGGGCAATTAGACAAAAGAAGGAAGTCAGGTGTATCCAAATAGGAAAAGAAGTTAAGTTATTTCTCTTTGCTGATGACATGATCCAGTACCTTGAAAATCCAAGAGAATCTGTCAAAAACCTGCTTGCACTGATAAAGGCATAAGTCTCCAGGTACAAAATGAACATGCAAAAGACAGTTGCATTCATATACACAACAACAAGCAGGCAGAGACCCAAATAAAAAGCACAATCCTATTCACAATAGTCATTTAAAAAATGAAATACCTTGGCACCTTCCTAACCAGAGAAGTGAAAGACTTTTACAATGAGAACTACAAAGCGCTGCTCAAAGAAATCCAAGACACAAACAAACGGAAATATTCCATGTTCATGGATAGGAAGAATCAACATTGTTAAAATGTCTGTCCTACCCAAGGCAATCTACAGATTCAATGCAATACCCCTTAAGTTACCAACATCATTCTTCTCAGACCTGGAAATGACAATACAGAAATTCATATGGAAACATAAACAACCACAAATAGCCAAAATAATCCTTAACAAAAGAAACAAAGCAGGAGGTTTCACTGCCTGGTATTGGTACATGAACAGGCACATAGCCTAATGGAACAGGATAGAGATTCCAGAAGCAAAGTCTCAATTCCTTAACCAACTCATTTTTGACAAAGCCTCCAACAACAACCAGTGGGGAGAGGAGAACCTATTCAGTAAATGGTGCTGGGAAAACTGACTGGACACATGCAGAAGACAGAAACAGGACCCCTACCTATCACCATACACAAAAATTAACTCTAAATGGGTCAAAAACCTAAATGTAAAACCTCAAACTATAAGAATCTTAGAAAATGCAGAAGACACCCTTTTGGAAATTGGAACTGGCAACCAATTCCTATTCAGAACCCTAAAGGCCAATACCTTAAGAAATAAGATAGACAAGTAGGACCTCATCAAACTAACGAGCTCTGCAAAGCAAAAGAAACCAACAAGAGAGCAGGGAGACAGCCCACAGAATGGGAAAAAATACTTGTCAACTGTATATCTGACAAAGGCCTAACATCTAGGATCTACAAGGAACTCAAACATGCCGAAAGGAAAAAAACAAACAGCCCTTTTAAAAAGTAGGCAAAAGACATGAATAGGCACTTAAGAGAAGAAGATATACGGCAGCCAACAGACACATGAAAAAGTGCTCAGTCTCACTCATCATCAGAGAAATGCAAATCAAAACCACATTGAGATGCTGAGATGCCACCTAACCCCAGTAAGAATGGCTATCATTAATAAAACAAACAACAACAGATGCTGGTGAGGATGTGGAGAAAAAGGAATGCTTCTACACTGCTGGTGGGAATGCAAACTAGTGCAACCTCTTTGGAATACAGTGTGGCAATATTTGAAAGAACTAGAAATTAACCTTCCATATGACCCAGCAATTCCCTTATTGAGAATATACCTGGAGGAACTCAAATCATTCTCCAAAAAAGATACCTGCACATGTATGTTTGTTGCAACTCTATTCACAACAGCAAAAACATGGAACCAGCCATGTTGCCCATCGAAACCGGATTGGATAAAGAAAATGTGGTACATATACACAGTGGAATATCATGCAGCCATAAAGAAGGACAAATATATGGACTTCACTGCAACTTGGATGGATTTGGAGTCGATCATACTCAGTGATCTATCACAGAAACAAAGAACAGAGTATTATATTTTCTCATTCATAAGTGGAACTTGAACAATTATAATACTATAAGAAAGCATTTGGCAGTAATGGGAAACGGTCAGGGGAGGGGGGTGGGATTGTCAATTGAGGGAAATGGCTAGGGGATGGAAGGGCATACCTCATCAACATCAACAAGGGTACCTGCGTAATCGATGTTTGTATACCTAACACTGAATTGTACCCCACATCTTTATAATAAAAAAAGCAATGATAGCATAATTGTAAAGAAATAAACATAATATTTCTTTAATAAATGGAAATCTATTTATATACATAAAAATAAATAAACATAGACTTGTACTTACAGACAAATTTTAGTGATAAATCATGACTAAGTGTTCATATTTTATATACTTCATGACAGTAAACATCAAAATAGCTCTGACTGTCAACTCTGAAACCTCTAACCTTAAAAAATAAATAAAAACTCTTCTATAAGTGTGGTATGAATATGATGAGAGAATAGAATCATCTAATTGTCATTTATTTTCTCAGGCAACTAGTCCATTCAGAAAAGGAAATAACTACTTTCATGGTAGTATACCTCTATGATAGAAGCTGGGAAATCTAAAATGTAATTTCAACCTTTCTATTTTTGCTATCTGCTCTTACTTAGTATGGTTTTACACCTAGTTGGGGCTCTCCTAACTACTCCACATCACCTTAACTTCTGCCACTGTCCACTCTCTTATATGATCTAACTGCTTCCTACTGCATGAATTACTTTGGAAACATTATTGTTTCAAGCATTGTTTCATTTGTAATTCTCGGCATTTGTGCATTCATTTAACATATACGTTTCATGAAAAGAATGAAATAAAAAGAAATTCAAATGTTTTAAGAATATCGATGGCAAAGTCTAAATTTTTAGAAGAAAATCTAGAAAAATATTTTTTTTTACATTGGGGTTACAAAAATTATTAAACAACATCAATAAATTAACCATCATAAAATAATATTGATAAATTCAACTCCTTTAAAAATTTTTATTGAGAAAACACGCACAAACACACACAAAATTAAAAGATGTGCTATAAACTAAGTATTACTTATGTATGTCATAATGATATAGCAAGACAAATAGAAAGTGTATACATGAAGGTCAAAACATAGTTTACTCAGAGGGATTGAGAAAGGATGGGTAATGGGAATAATAAGTGGTGGGAAATTGCAGCTTTTTAAATGCTATTACATTTTCATAAAATTAGAGCTGCAAGGTAGCTATAACAAAAGTAACATCTGCTAATTCTGTGGGTAGATGTAGGAAGCTAGCTGTTATTTTCTCTACTCTTCTATTTGTCAAAATATTTCTTATGAATTCAGTTCTAGTTTCCTGACAACATGGTACTATCTGTAGGTAGTTGGATTTGGAAGCAAAGAGATCACTTAGGCTGCCAAGGCAATAACACAGGAAGAAAGATAATGGTGGTCTGATTGGGTGTGGTATTGGTGGGGACACATTCAGGATATGTTTTGGACTTATAGCAGAGATTGACTGCATAACTAATTAGTAAGATGTGCAACTGATGCAATTGAGAGATACAAAATGACTTCGTTCTTATTTGAGGGACTGAGTGAATGCAGTGCCACTTCAGAGATGAAAAGATGAAGGTTCGGGAAAGAAGTCGAATCGTGGTCCTTTGGCATACGAATTAGACATTTTTGTGGTATACGGTTAGATTCAAGTGTGTAGGTTGAAGATATAAATGCTGATTTTTCTGTATTGAAATGGTACCAGTTAAAAACTTGGACAAGATCAACTAGGTGAGAGTATAGATGTGAGAAAGCCAAGGGCTCCCACTCAAATGTACTACAGTACCTAGAGACAGTAACACAGGAGGTTCCTCTAGAGGCTGAAAACAGAAAGAGGAAGAGCTAGAGGTGGAGGAGATCGGGAAAGATGGAGAAGCAAGAAAATAGAATTGATAAGGACAGTCAGGGAACATGGTGTCCATAAAACCTGGAATGTCAAATTTGTGGGAATAGTAAATTTTTCCAAAGATTGATGTAAATGGAAATAAGATAACTAATGGATTCTGCGACATGAGGGGTAACTTTGACAAAAGCCAGATAAATTTTTTTTTATTGTAGAGATGAGGTCTCGCCAAGTTGCCTGGGCTGGTCTCGAACCCACAGGCTCAGGCAACCACACGCCTCGGCCTCCCAAAGTGGTGGGATTACAGGCTGAGCCACCGAACCTGGTCCAAACCCTAATTTCTTATTTAGGCTAGCATTTGATCTAACTCACTTTTATTAGTTCACTGTGATATGAATTCCAAACTGGAGATATATTTGCTATTTATCACCCGCCAGTAAGTTTTTGAGAATGGAAAACATTGCAAAATATTTTACTATATTTCCCACAGATAGGATGATCTACTTCAGAGAGGTAAGTTAATTTGAAGACACGTAATTGCAAGGTGAATTCACTGAGAAAGCAAGAGTGGATATGATTCATAGCACAAAAGACAATGGGTCTTCAATCTATTGTGAGAGAGGTGAATATAGTAAGGGTATAAATGTTGGTAGTTGGTAGATGTCAGCACTTATAGGTAGAATACACAGAAATTCCTGTCTGCTACTATGACGATACAGGAATAATGTTTTTTTTTTATCCTGTTTTCTAATTAATTTGCCATTGTATACAACTGGATTGCAAATATGAAAAAGTAGGACCAGAGAACAAAGATCTTGGCATTATCTTTTATCTACTGGAAGAAGATAGCAAAGCATTGCTCTATTTTAATGTTTAATGTATTGCCTTATATTTTATTGAATCCATTCTAAGTTTTCCTCGCCCGCAAATATTATAATACACCTTTTTTTTGTTAAAGCTTGCCATGTATACTTTTCAGTAACTGCTACTATCAACTGCCTCAAATCCAGTGTCAAGTAATATCACCATAGTGCCTTCAATATCATTGGGTTAAGTGCTCCCTGGGCCCAGTGCCAGTTTTAAAATGTTTGAGCCCTAGGGAATATTTGAATGTTGAAAAGTACAGTATTCCCTTACCCTCTCACTCAATTTCACTCAACTTTAACTCCATGAGCAATAAACAAACACATGTTATATATAGTAAATTATATGAGGAAAGAATTGTATGTTTCTTAAAACAATGTATCACTTAGTAGTGATTAAGAGAACAAAATGAATGTACACTCCAAATCCCTAACGGATTAGATTTATGTTTGTAAGGATACTGATGTTTCTTCTGCTGCATTGTAAGTGGTATTATTTTTAGACCCAGAAGCAAAAATCCTAGCTTTTCTTACTGATTTAGAATGGTGGAACTTTAGAAGCTAAAGGGAATGTAGAAATTTAATCCAACGCCATCTATTTCAAATCAGAAACCTTTTAAAAGTAAGAAGTTAAGTGATTTGCCAATATTACATAGCTGAGATAGTGAAGGAGATGAGATACAAACCCCAATTTCTTTTATTTATTTATTTATCTTTGAGTTGGAGTCTCACTCTGTTGCCCAGGCTGGAGTACAGTGGCACGCTCATGGCCACCCCAGCGTCGATCTACTGGGCTCAGGCGATCCTTCTGCCTCATCCTTTCAAGTAGCCGGAACTACAGGTGCACACTACCATGCCCGGCTTATGTATATATATATATTTGTAATTGTAGAGATGAGGCCTCGCCAAGTTGCCTAGACTGGTCTCGAACCTGCAGGTTCAGGCAATTCACTCGCCTCGGCCTCCCAAAGTGCTGGGATTACAGGCTGAGCCACTGAACCCGGCCCAAACCCTAATTTCTTCTTAGGCTAGCATTTGATCTAACCCACTTTTATTAGTTCGTTGTGATATGAATTCCAAGTTGGAAATATATTTGCTGTTTATCAACTGCCAGTGAGTTTATAAATTGTCGGTACTGATATTAATTGACTTCTATCGATGTTTTTCAATCATTTGTAATGCAAATATACTTCTGAAAAGTATACAGATTTCTCAGAGTACTGGAAAATTTAACACACCTCTTAGGAATAGAGATTCTCCTACTTCCATCTCTTACTGTGCTGAGAATCATTGCTTTCCCTTTTAAGAAAAAATAATTTTATGAATTTACTTTCTAACTTTTATTTCAGAATTGGTTATAATATTGAACATGCTTTTCTCAGCTATATATCTTAAACCCAAACTGATGATTATATATAAACTTCACCCTACCACATCCAACAAACACACATACACAGATGCTTATACACCCCTGAGTGAATTTCATCTCTGATTTAATCTAATCTCTGATTTAGATGAAAACTCACAGAGGATCAAACCTTTTCAGCTTTTCTGCTAAAGGAGTCAACAGAACTATCTCTCTCTCTTAAAAATAATGTTGAATATTTAGCATTTAGTGACATTTGTATTATCTCATTTAATGAGTCAACATTATCAAAATTTATATTTGAAGACAGTTTTATTTTTTAAGATGACCAGTTTGTCATTTTTAAATCTCGAAAATTAAATTTGTCCACTATCTTATATCTAAGAAATATAATAACACAATCAATCACAATACATTAAAATTTTAGGATAATTTAATTTTCTTCTACATCTTTCAGTTTTAACTTCTTAATTAAACAAAGAAAATAGTTGATAGGTGGAAGTTTACTTCAAAAAATTACAGATGAGTCTACCCAATATTATCCTTAATCGTTTTGGGGGGACTTCTAAACCACCCTAGTTATAGTTGCATAAATGAGTCTACCAAAACATCCCTTAAATAAGTCAAATATTATGTTTTCTAAGTATTAAATTAAAAGCTTCTTATCTTCATTGAATTATTTGCTCATCAATTTAACAGTTCAGCACACAATTTATAGTTTGTCACTCACAAATTGAAAATAAATAGCTTAGCAGGAGTTTGAGAAAAATAAACATCTTTAAAAAAAACTGGGAGTAACTTGTGAGGTCTTTATAATTAATAATTAAATGGATGAAGTAATGATATTAATGGGCTATAAACAATCATACAAACTTATATGAGAGTTGAAAAGAGTTTTAAGCTGTCATCTATTTCTGAAACACTATTTCAACCTTCTTTTTTCATCTCCAGTTGTTAACTTTACTGTCCATCTCACCAGCTACCGCAGCACTTGCTTCCCTACTCCTTGAACCCCTTAGAATGAATTGTTCTTGTTTTAACATCCTGTTCATACTTTCTTTTTGCTTTCCTAAAAATATGTATACATTTTAATTGTTTTACTATTAGCACACAAAGTAGTCTTTTCTTTTTCCCAAGAAAATATGTCTTAAAGACAAGGCTGTGTCATATCCATTTTCACATCATTTACATATATAATTGAATACTAATATACAAATTCATGACCTGTAGAGTGTTTTCAAGTTTCCTATTTGAACTTATGCCTGAATTATAACACTCTGTTTTGAACATTTCCTTTAACTTGAAGTCTTTCTTTACAAGGTCCACATATCAAGTTTTCCTAATTAAATCTCTCAATTAAATAAATAATCATAATAATTATCTAAAGTAGTATCATCCAACATAACTTTTTTTCAGGGATGAAAACAGTCCTGTGTTATTCGATACCACATTCAATACAGAGTTATTAAATACTAGCTCTGTAGATACTGAACACATGGAATGTAACTAGTATGGCTGAGAAACTGAAGTTTTAATTCTATTTAATTTAAATTTAAATGGTCATATTGTGTTTATGACTACAATACTAGAGAGAACATCTAGAGACCCAATTCAGATGTGAATGGGAGTAGGATCATTCAGCCTTAAATAAACTGGATCAAAAAGAAAAGAAAAAAATAAAAATAAATTCTTAAGTTTTAATTCTTAAAAAACCACTAAATGTTTGTGCACCTCACCAGGTATGTTGAAATCCTAGTCTCCAAGGTGATACTATTTGTGGTGGTTCTTTGAGAAGTGATTAGATCATGAGGGTAGAGCTCTCAATAAGTGAGATTAGTGCCCTTTTAAAAGAGACCCTTGAGAACTCTCTTTCTCTTTCTGTCACTTGAAGACACAGATAGAAAGTACCATCTATGAACTAAAAAGTGAGTGTCATCAGCACCAAATCTATTGGTACACATGTAGTGCATATTGATTTTGGACTTTGTAGTTTCCAGAACTGTGTAAATTTCTACTGTAAGCCTTTCCATTTATTGTATTTTGTTATAGCAGCCCAAATGAATTAAGACAAAAAACCAATTATTATATGTTATTTTATTATTATGAAAATAATCCTCTCTCTTCTCTTACTTCAGTTAAATAATTTCCATTCTAATCTAATATTTAAATCTTTACCTAGCTAGGTGACACCTTTGTTATTTCATGAAAATGACTTTAAATCACATCTAAGGAAATCGTAAAAGAAAATAATAAGAAATAGGGGAAGTATAAATGGGGAGGAAGTGTTACTATCTGCCAGAGACCAGCTCCAGCTGGGTTCAGGGTACCCCAAAGGTGGAGACGGCATCGGCGATTGGGTGGAAGAAGAGAGAAAGAGAGAGAGAGAAAGAAAGAGACTGGACTCCGGTCTAGTGCAGAAGCGATGTGTGTTATTGGGAATTACAACGGATCTTTTATACACAAAGTCAGATGTGGGAGGGGCATCCCCCACCCACCAGAAACCTTAACCCATGAAAATTTAATCAATGATTGCCTTTAAGCCATTTTCATATGATAATTGTAAAATCCCATAACAAAGGATAACCTAATCCGTGACTGACATATTCTATAAACCTTTTTCATCCTAAGCTGATTGATTTATGCCAAGTTAAACAGTTCTATAGAAGCTTAAGTATTTACTTTACAGATGAAAGTGACCCATCCCAGAATGTTTGGAATGTGGCCCAGTCCAAAGTTCACAGTGGGCTACCTGCAAGTAACCCAGCCACATTCTTTCAACAAAATGGCTGTCTTCCAAAACTATATTCTACAATTTATACCTTCAATAAATCCTAAGATCATGACCCAGAAACCTATGACCAATACTATGGCTCTTAGATGTGACACGAGTTTAAATTATAAGTTGTGTGAAAGTCAAAACTGCAGTTTGTAGAAGAATGGGAGCAATGAGCTTCTAAAGTTAGCTTGTGTTCATCCCGATCTCAGAGTTTTTATGTTTTGAGCTCACAGGAGCTTAATCTGGTTTGTGCTGAGTAGAAAGGGGGAGGAAATGGGGTCAATAGCTCCAGAACGCATCCTAGTGACCTTGGGGTCAACGGCCCTTCCTGATCCCTAACACTCAGTGGGCCTCCGTGGCCGGCTCCCAACAACTATCCTCAATATTGGTCATCAAAAATTGTAAGGCTAATCTCACTGCTGTTCATCTTAAAATAAAAAAAGGAAAAGAAAAAAAAAATCAATTTCTTTTATTTCAGCAAGAATGTAGAAAAAAAAAGATTAAGTTAGTCTTGCAGGATTTTAAACGTCCATTTCTGAGGAATGTTTAATATAACTTAAAATTTGATACTTAGACCAAAGATCCCTATGATAGAAATGGCAGCAAAAATATCCATAAAAAGAAACCAGAGTAGTCTAAAAAATAGAAGAGCCATTAGCTATTGGAAATTTGATGATTTACCATTTAAAACATTTCTAGTTTTGGACATCTCCAGGAGATTGAGCAAACATCCTGAAGAGAATAAGCTGATTATTTAGACTTTACAAACATAGGAAAGTAAGTCCAATAATAAGCTGTAATGAGAGATATTTTGTTCAGTGGGATGAAAGAGTCAGCTTTTTAGATATAACATAAATATTGCCAAATAGTGCTATGATTAAATTTTGCATATGTTTTACAAATATTTGAAGGAAAGTAGAACATGCCACCCCAAAATATGCTACATTGGCATAAAGGTTATTTTGAGTTGAAAGTAATTGAGAACAGCAGGCACAAGAAAAAGCTCACTGCAGTCTCTCTAAAAGCAAGACATAACTTTGTAAACGTGTTCTCTCTCCCTTTTTTCCAGAAAGGAGTCACTGAAGACAATTCTAAGCTCTTATCAGACAAGAGATGGCATAAAATAAGTCTACATAGCAAACTTTAGTAACTAGTCCTTTTCTTCCATTGGTTCTTCCATGTATTTGTCACCCTGGAAACTCACAGTTGTTCTCCTTTGTCTTATCACTTCATTGCAAATTTATGTTCTTTCATTAAGATGCTATCTTAGCCCAAATTCGAGCCACCTCTTTGAGTTACTCATCTCTGAGTGCTTCCATGTGTAAGCACCATGCACATGTTAATAAACATCTGTTTGATTTCCTCTTGTTAATCAGTCTTTTTTTAGTCTAAATTATATGACCCCAGCAATAGAACCCAAGACAGGTAGAGGAAAAAGAGTTTTTTCATCCTCAATAGAGTAAACACATTTATTAACATTAATGTTTTTAAAAGGGTAGATAACATAGACTTTATGAAAGTATGTGGATATAATAGACTTGATTTCATATATTAATAGCATGTTTTAATTTTGTTAGAAATCAATGAATTAGAGAAATGGAATTGCCTAGCACTTGAAGTTTCCAATAAGTTTGACTAAATATATTTTTTGGCAAAATATATATGACAAAATATAAGTAGTAACATATAGAAAATGAAATTTGGAAGCCAAGTTTTGAGAAATTCAGCTAATGTATATATAGTATATACAAACTCTTTTCATAGACAACACATTTAAAATTTTAATAGACAACATAACTAAAAAGTAGATATATTTACTAGATAAATATTGTTAGAAATTCAAGAAATAAAAGATAGTTCTTATTAATAAGAAACAACAACATGGTATTTCACTATATATATTCATGTATCTGTATATCAATTTGGGGTTATTAACTAGTATTTCATGTAATGAAATATTTATTCACGTAAAAATAATTATATAAGCAAATGTTTAAAATTTGCATAATATTGACTTCAGACAATAAAAGAGCCTTTAAAATCACAACAAAATTTCAAGATAAAATCATATTTGTGAGACCTTTTACCTTTTCTAACATAAACCCTCTTCCTCAGTCTCTTACTAATTTCCTTGGCTTTGGCCCCCTGCCTTCTGTTGGTATCCTTGAGTTACCCTTTCAAGCTCTAATGGTTGAGAATTACTCTGATGATAGGTCTTTGACTTTAATCTTTGGCCGTGATTGTCACTTGCCTATTCTGTTTAGCCCTCTGAAACACCAAGTGCATCATCCAGATTAAGGAGATTAATTATTCTGTTGTTTTTTGAATAATTCAGTTCAGTTTAGAAAATTTGGTGTTAAGCAGGAAACTGATAAACTACAGTATGTCACTGCTTTCTAATTCATATAGAAGACTGAAGTGATCAAGTTTTAAAATCTCTTATCTTTGGCTTCACAACTGCAAAGTCAACTCAGCAAGCATATTGATACCTGCAGTGTTATAGTTATTTTCCAGGTTTAGAAAGTGAGGGCTCTGTCCTTGTAGACACGGTTAATCTCTTTACCTGTGTGCATAGTTTTACTTTGAAGTCTTTCCTCTGAATTACCTTCTCAAACCTTGGATTCTGCCATATTCCCTTATTTCCTGTATGTGTGCATTTTGGATACATTTTTGAAATGCTAAAAATTCTTATGCCCCTTGTACATTAAAAAAGAAACAGACCACAGCCGTCCACCAAAGCACTGGTTTATTTTCTTTATGTAACTTACCAAGATGTTACCACATTTACTTGCTTATTGATAGTCACCTTCCATTAGTCCAGGGTTGCTCTATTTGCAATCAATTGAAAACACAAATTAAACTCTTTTATACAAAAATAGAAATTTACTGGTTAACATAACTGCAAAGTCCAGGAGCAGAACTAGCTGAGGTGCAGCCTGTCTATCACTTGCTTGTCTGCAGTGTCTTGACAGTGGCTCTCCTGCCGTTCACATCCATGGAAAAAGGGCCACAGTAACTCTTGTTTCAGATATTTACAACTCTAGGACCAATGCCAAAATTTATTCTTCTTCTTTGTGTCATAAGCCAAAGCCCTAATAAAGATTTAATTTTTAGGTTATATTTTTGCCCTTGAACAAATTACTATGTATGTGGGAATAAAACAGGCTGATTGACTCAGGACTAGTCACATTCCCTACTCCGGTAGCCTGAGATAGCAACAGTTTAATTCAAAGCAAATCAGCTAGCCCTGGGAGGGAGACTGATCTTCCAAAGCCAATTTGAAATAATTTTGTTATAGGTCCATCGGGTATATAATGAACCACAACACATTGTAAGCTTTATAAAGTTAAGATTAATATCTCTTGATATATATATATATATTTTTTTTGAGTTGGAGTCTCACTCTGTCACCCAGACTGAAGTGCAGTGGCCGCTCCCGGCCACTGCAGCCTCGACCTCGACCTGCTGGGCTCCAGCGATCCTTTCACCTCAGCCTTCCAAGTAGCCGGAATTA
This sequence comes from Carlito syrichta, assembly GCF_000164805.1. Classification (NCBI taxonomy): domain Eukaryota; kingdom Metazoa; phylum Chordata; class Mammalia; order Primates; family Tarsiidae; genus Carlito; species Carlito syrichta. The sequence goes on from NW_007233043.1 coordinate 1,215,884, forward strand.
CAGGCATGCGCTACCACGCCCGGCTGATTTTTTGATTGATTGTAGAGATGAGGTCTCGCTGCCCAGGTGGGTCTCGAACCCGCGGGCTCAGGCAATCCACTCACCTCAGCCTCCCAAAGGCGTGGGATTGCAGGCTGAGCCACCGAGCCCGGCTGTTTTATATATTAATACTATCCTTGATGTTTAACATAGTGGCTGGACAAAAGCAATTCATTAAATTGCTGAATGAATGATGTACAAATGCATTGGCATTGCTTTATCTATCTGTTACCTCTTCTTCTATTATTCTAGTCAAGTCCACATATGTGTGTCTATAATACATGTCTATATTGATGTTGTATAAACAAGTTAAAGTCAGCATGTCCAAAGGTGACAGATAATGCCTCTCTCCAAATGTTTTCCTATTTTTATGACTCGTCCTGCGGTGAAACACCAAGACACTGACATCCTTGGCATATTTCCAACACATGACTTCATCACCAATTCCTGATATTTCTATACCTGAGCACCTGTTTTATCAGTTTCTTCCTCCTACTTCTACATTGACATCTTATCCTAGTTCAGTTCATTATCTTTCCAGTTTCCTTTCTGATTTTCCTTTATCTGATGGCATTCCCTACACACAGCTTTTAAGATGGTACTTCTAAAATAAAATCTGATCATGTCAGTCTTCTTTTTAAAATCCTTCAGTGGCTCCACATCATTCAGAAGTTAAATTCTAAATCTCTTAATGGGGTCTGAAAGAATCATCATTTCTTACCAGATATCAAACTATCTTCCCTGTGGTACCAACAAATTCTTATAGTTCTGATGATAAAGTTATTTCCCAACTTCATTCTTTGCTCATATTCTCTCCATCTTATTTTCTGAGAAATCTCTCACTACATAGTTTTCAACACTTTTCACAAGGGTCATGTTTCTATGAAATATTTAAAAAATTCCATCTTCTCCTTCCCCAACACGTTCTTGGTACTTTCATTGAACGGAAGGTCTGAATAGATGACAGGTAAGAATATTTTTAAAATTAAACATTTCAAAACAATGAAACTGATAAAACTACCAATTGTGATATGAAATGTGGATGCAGAAGTGAAGATAACACAATCTAAATATCTTCACGTAAGTGTCTGGTCTTTAATCCCACTTTAACTTGTCTTATTACGTCTACTTTTATAATGAAGGCATATTGTAAAAATCAAGTCTTTCTGGTGAAAAGCCCAATCTGAAACATAAGAAATAAGAAAATTTAAGAACAAATATCTTTGCTTGTATATGTCATAGTTTGGCCTTCCTATGAAACATGCTCTGAGTTTCTGAAATTTAAATTCGGGACTTTTACTGAGGTGTGTTCTTGGGAGTAACACTTGTGAGCAATGAGGAAGCAGAATTGGGCAGATGGAGAATGGAACTCGGTACCATAGTAAGAGGGGCTTCAGCTAATCCTACCAGAAGCTCTGGCACTGGGGTAACTATTTAGATATGTCCCCAACCTGAGGCAAGGCAAACAGAAAGCTTGAGACTCCCTACCAGTCCTTGGATGTGGTCTGCCCCTGCAGAGAGGTGTGGGCTTGGGTGAGGTGGTTCTTGTCGTGAGTGAATTGTGTCCTCCCAAAAGATAAGTTGAATTCCTAATTGTCTGTCCTTGTGAATGTAATCTTATTTGAAAAATGGGGTCTTTACAAATGTAACCAAGTTAAGATGGACCCTATGGTAATTACTGGTACCCTTATACAGGTGAGAAATTTGGACACCTACACATAGAAAGAATGTCAAGTCAAGACAGAGACTGAAAGTGGAATGATGCATCTACAAGTCAAAGAAAGCCAAGGATTGCTGGTAACTACCAGAAGCTAGGGAGAGGCACGGAAGTATCCTCCCATGGAGCCTTCAGAAAGTGTGGTCCTGTCAACACCTTGATTTTGGACTTCCAGCCCCTAGAACTGTGAGACATTAAGACAATACTTTGTGATATTTTAAACCATCTAACTTGTGGTATTTTCTATGGCAGTGCTGGGAAACCAATACACTTCTTTTATCTAAAGGCAATTCCTGAATGGTCTATCTAAGATAGCCCCAACAACACAGCAGCTAGAGAAAAGACTACCACAGTTAGGAAGCAGGATACCACGTAAAATCCTCCTCAGTAGTGGTTCTATAAATCTTTGGAATTAGAGTTTAAAATACTGAGTGATCTCTCACAGAAACAAAGATCTGAGCATCACATGTTCTCACTCATAAGTGGACCTTGAACAACTACCGTAATACTATAGGAAAAGGATTGACAGTGGCAGGAAACTATGGGGGGGGCACAGGGAGGGGTAGGGAGGTGGGATTAACGGTAGTCGATATCTGTCTGGGTCGGGGGGCACACCTCATCAACAAGGGTACTTGCACAATGAATATTTGTATTCTTAACCCTTAACTGTACCCCACAACTTTAAAATAAAATATATTATTTAAAAAAAAACAAAAACAGATCCAGCACCACCCTCCTTTTAGCATTTTTTTCTGGAGAAGTGGTTTTGTTATGTTTTCCAGGTTAGACTGAACTCCTGGGCAATTCTCCCACCTCAGTCTCTTAATGAGCTAGGATTACAAGTGTACGCCACAACCCAGTTTTATTCTCTAAACAGTCTTAAAAATTATTGAAGACACCAGGAACTTTTTTCATGTTCTTATAAGTCTTAAATGTAAGAAAAAATTATTTTAACTGAATTTTGTTTTACTTTAGAGCAAAACATTGCATTTCAAAATAGTAAGTTTTAGATGAAATTTAACTTAGAAAACAATTTTTAGAGAATTTTCAAATATTAGGGAACAAAAAGAGAGCAAACTAAAATGTTTATGTTTATTCTCATAATAGCAAGTTCATTTTAAAGATATTTCTAGAACTGATAGCACTTTAAAAAGTGAGAACAATGAATAGAAATAAGGGGATTTCTAAAAATGTCAGGCTTTATATTTCTGAATAAATTAGAGTTGGAGTAAGTTTTATATAAGATTGAGTGAGGTGGTTGGGCTTGGTGGCTCAGTCTGTAATCCTAGCACTTTGGGAGGCTGAGGCGAGTGGATTGCCTGAGCCCGAAGGTTTGAGACCAGCCCAGGCAACTTGGCGATACCCCCATCTCTACAATAAATCAAAAATTAGCCAGGCATGGTCATATGTGCCTGTAGTTCTGGCTACCTGGAAGGTTGAGATGGCAGGATCCCCAGACCCCAACAGGCTGACATTGGGGTGGCCGTGAGCTGCCACAGCACTCCAGCCTGGGCAATAGAGTGAGACTCCAACTGGGAAAAAAAAAAGATTGAGTGAGGTACATTGGAAGTTTAGAATTAAAATCCTTTGCTCTTTCACAAACTTGATGGTGTAAAATGCCAACTGTTAGTTTTGAGTCCTCTCAAAATGATCTTGATTAATAGGAAGGCAATTTGAGGTTGAAGTGTTTACTTTTAGACTAAAAAAGTGACCAAAAACCATTATAAGACTCTATTTTAGTACAATTAAGAGGCTTAGGAAAAAGCTGTAGATCCTTGGATCAAAACTGGAAGAGGGCAGAGGTCCAGGGAGCAATACTATTGATCTACAATCTGAGATGCATTCCAGGAACATCCAAGGACCTGTTTAAGAAATAACTAATTTACAACATGATTACCCGGCAAAAATGAACTTAAAAGTTGCTCATCTGATTGGCATGTCTGGGCAAATAATCCTATCTCAGACCCTAGAGACTGGGTTACATCAATCTCGCATACTTATGTTTCCTGAAGCAACACATCTCTCCAAGCCTATCCCACTGCATGTTACCCCTACCCTCACACCACTTCACACCTAACCTCACACCTAACCTCACACCACCTAACCTCACACCACCATGTGCTCCACTCACTCACCTTCACGTGAGAGGATATATCCTAAATATTTCTTCTGTCTTGCCATCAGTTCACACAGGTTAAAAAAAAGTATTGGGAATAAATTTAGAACACAGGAAAACAAATATATTTTTCATGTCTATGGCGTTGGGCAAGAAATGAATAATTCTAAAACAGAGGTGCTCTTCTTTTCTGAGACTCAATTTATGATATTAGACCTGACAAATATATCTTCTTCCTAATTTACATACCAGAACAGTCTTCAAAAATATGTGCATAGCAATAAAATACAATATAAAATCATGTGATATTAAACTATTAGTACTATTATTATTCTATATTTATGCTACATCTGATTAAAATTATGTCTATTTGAAATTGATCATTTACTTAAGATTTAATTAATCCTAATGTATGAAAATAACAACTATCACTTACCTGAATTATGCATATGTCAACAACAGGCCAAATCATTTCAAAACACCACAGATTTTTCATCCAATTCTAAAAAAATCCATTCTTTTCTTATATAAACCTAGGTATACACAGTATTTTTAAAGCAAAGGTAACTTTTTGAAAACTTAATCTGAGGTCTACATAAATTCAAATAATCTTTTAGCTACAAAAAAGAGCAAAATGAAAATTACATTTTCTCTTCACTTAATGTGTAATGTCTTCCTGATCTTTTTGTGCCTGAGGCTTTATCAAATTGGAAGCTATTATATAAAATCCCTGAAGAAAAATATTTCTAAAACTAAGAATATATGTAACCAATTAACAGCAATAATGAAGCATACTCAACATTTAAAATGGTTTATTTTATCAGATAGTTCATATTCTGCTCTGCCCTTTCTGTTTAAATCATATAAATGAAACTTTTACTTAAAACAGATTAAAGGTACACATCTAGCAAAATATAAAAGACAGATATATTTAATACTCAAGTCATTTTGTAATTGCCACATATAACCAGTCTGTTCATATGTTCCCAAAACAGAGATTGAAGGTCCTGGTCCACATCTAATGCTAGAAAACTCTTTGTCAAAATCAGTTGACAGTGACTGAGTTTTGTATTTTTATGAGATGATGATACCTTGATAAGTTCAGGATCTGTTATATAAGCCATAATTCTATCATGAAGGAAAACGATGCCTATATTAGCCCTACTCAAATAAAGTGTAGGATATCATCCAAGTTGCTGTTATTATAAATATCCTCTAATATTTATTATTATCCAAGTACTACTCCAAATTCAATTAAAAAAATTTTTTTTAATTTCTTTTGCAAATCAGGTTGGGCCCTTTGATGATGCCGAGCTGCCAATCAGAGTTCTAACAGAGCTATGTGGTTGCTGCCACAGCACCTGCACCTTTAAAGAAACGCTAAGCAAGTGCCTTTAGATATCATCTCACTCTTTGACTTTAGGCAATTGGATCTGAAAATCCTGCAACTCATGACTGATGAGAATGGTTTTGATACATGAAATCTGAAAAAAAAGCAGACATATTTTATTTAATCATCAGAAACATCAGAAATGACAATGGAATAAGGTACCACAAACAAGGCCATTTCTTGAATAAATATTTGGAATGGCAGAGGGAAAGGTAATTTAAAGGTGTGCTGCCATAATAAATAAAGGAAATGTCTGTATGCTTTATACAAAATGATTCCTTGTTTTATCAAAGCGCAACTCTGAACATCAAGCTCCAGAATTAATCAAAGTGGCTACAAAGCATTTGAACAGGAGCAGGAGTCTGACAAAGATGAATTGTGCAAAGAGGAGCTGCTTCCAATTTTAGAAGAAAAAAATTGCAGTCACCTTAATGACAAGGGTTACATGTAGAAAACTTGGTAAGCCACTACACTCATGACTTCCTTGAAAATTCTGCTTGTTGAAAACGTCCATCTCAGTCTAGATTCCACATAATAGCTGAAGTTTCTATGATACTAAAAGTTGTAAGCAGTCATAGTTACAATAATGCACTGTTATGAACTGGATATATGTGTCCTCCCAAAAATCATATGTTGAAGTCCTAACCTTCCAGTGTGACTGTATTTGGAGTAAGGAAGTAGTTAGGTTAAATGAGTTGGTACAAGTGGGGCCCTGATCGGATAGTATTTATAAGAAGAGACACCAAAGCTCTTTCTCTCGTTCCCTCCCTCTCTGCAGGTGCACAAAGAAGAAGTCATTTGAACATTCAGTGAGAAGGTAGCCATCGCCAACCCAAGGAGAGAGCCATTACTCGACACCAACCCTCCTAGTACCTTGACCTTGGACAACCAGTCCTCAGAACTGTGAGAAAATAAATTGCTGTTGTATAAGACACTAATTCTGTGGTATTTTATTTCAGCAACCTGGGTAGACTGAGACACGTGCATGCTACACACTGCCTCACAACCACACCTCATAAAATGATAAACAGAGATGCTCACTCATTATTTTGTGGCAACAAAAACAATAATAATCCTATAAGTGGAAGTTGAGGTGGAAAGAGGACGATAAGAGAATAACTACACTACCGCAGCAACTGAAAGTCCAGTAGAACGGAAATGAAGGAAAAAGGATCACAAGAAGCTGGGATCGTACTGAATATTACATCCGTACTTACAACAGCGGAGAGACCCTGCTTTCCAGTCCTGCCATTTCTGGCTGACTTCCTTCCTTCTTCATTGTTATTCATAATTTTTGCTGGCTAGTTCAATAATAAATGTATAATTAATAAGAGCAAATATTTGTAAACATGAGCTGAATATAAATTATTTATTTTAATCAGCAATTATTAAATTAAATAAGCGCATATTAAAAGTACATAGGACCAATTTTTCACTCCTAAAATAGATCAACTATTTGTCAATAAGTCAGCCACTCCAGGTTTTCATTGAGTCAGTTATTCATCATGGAGTGTCTGTAATGCTTGACACTCACACAAGCACTGGTGTTATTAATATAAATAAGAAACATTCTATTTCTGAAGAAATGTACAGAGACATGTAAACAGATAGACCATAATAGAATACAATGTTATAACAATTTGTTAGGGTAAGTACTATAAGACAGGTGAGAATAAATGTTGTAAGTGGCCGGAAGGAATTACAAATCCTGTCTATTAGAGAAAGGAGAGCCTCACAGAGGAAGTAACATTTGAGTTCATATGTCAAGGGTAGAATCTCTCCACATAGAGAAGAGGCTCAGTAGAAGGATTCTAGGAAGAGAAAGAATTGTAAGACTGTTAAAGTAAATGGAATGTTTGTTGAATAGAAAGTGGTTTGGTCAGAAGAAAGTTTCAGGATCATGAGGCAGAGAGGTAAGAGATGAGTTGGAAAGTGAATAAGGGGTCCTTGGGAAGAACATTAATGTACCAAGATAAGAGTTTGCATTTTTTAAGAAGACTGTGGAGTTTGGGGCCAGGAACTAACATGGTCAGATGTACTTTTGAACAATAACCCTGCCAGCAGTTTAGAGGAGGAAATGTTGCAAGGAGAGACTAACTTGGGGAGATCAATTAGGAAATTATTAGAAAGTTAAAGGGGTGAAGTCAAACTCCTATATGAGAGTAGTAATGACATCTTGGTATCTGAGCACTAGAAGTAGCCATTGAAAGAATATTTAGCATCGATTCAAAATCTCAGGCAGTGAAATAGCAAATAATAACGTGTAAATTGCTTTAATTCATTAAATTTACTTTAGTAAAGAAGAATAATATATGAGATAAAATTAAATATATGAGAAAAAGTTTTTAATTTATTCTTTAAAGTATTTTTACAGATATCTGCCTGAGGGAAGTAGTCTTCTGGCATTTCCAGAACATATTCATGAACGGGTAATTGTCTCAAAATTCTTTCATGATTTTAATCCTAAAACAAAATTCATAAATAAAGAGAAAAAATATTACCTGCCTGGAAGTATCTTAGGACTTAGGAAATCATTCGGTTCATGCATAATGAAAAAGAAGTAAGTAAAACTTGTAAAAGAAATTAGCTTCTTCTATCTGATTTCCACGCATCTTCTATATAATATACATTTCAAATGGGATACCATGCTGAGGGGAGAACCAGGGACTTATGGACTAATAGATGCTGTTTTCAGAATATGAGTAAATATTAAGAGTATAACTTATGGTTAGGGCACCATAAAATAGGGCCAAACATGATCATCTTTTTCAATTACACAGCAAATATCCTAATATCTAAGTTCTTTTTATGGTGACTAATTTTAGCAACCAAAAATTATTAGCAATATTATTCTGAAGAATACATTCCATAATTTTGCAGATCAGGATGTTTCACACTGAGACACACAGTAAATACCTATTAGAGAGAATCTTCAGCAACTCCACACGCGTTTTAATAGGATGGGCAGCTGTGTTAAACTCATATTGCCTGTCTGCTGTTGGGCAGACTGATTTATATTTATTTGCTTGTTTAATGTAAAACCATGCTTCCCTAAATTCTGCTCATATATGTGTGGCACCATTACGCATATTCACTGTATAATCATTATTTTTGAACTGAGTTCATAACTGGGACGAGAGAAATGACAGAATAAAAATAATCTTTGAACACCAAAAACTTTGCAAATTGGCCTTTTATCAGAGGGTTGGAAATAGAACGTTCTTATTTCTCAGGTGGTTAACAAGGTTAATCATTTCTTTTTTCCTTCTTATCCTATCCCTTTCGTGATAGTTGACATATTAAGACAAAATTATTATCTCAGCATCACTAATTTTAGTTCCATAATAGTAATAACAATGATTCAATGAGCGCCTGCTATTCATCAAGCACTGAATAGAGTATGTATAATTTATTACTTTTTTAAAAACAACCCTGATGTCAAGTATTTTTAGCCCCATTTTGCAGCTGACTAAAGCATGGAAAGATTAAGGCTCAAGGTCATGTAGAGCAAGAATCGAACTCAAACACACACCTGATTAACGCAAAGCCATCATCATCTTTCCACTCAGCCAACTACTTCTTTGGAATGCAGAGCTTAAGAGCAGGTAATCGAACACACCCACATAGACCCAGATATTCTTCCTGGATCTACAAACTCTTTCTGAAATATACCAGAAGGAACTTCGTAGCTTCTCTAACTTGTTCGATACCTAATTTTGTTTTTAAGAAACATTTCTTATCCAAATGGCTAAGCAACATACTGCCTCTACACTCAATAATGATGAATAGGAAAAAAATTCTTAGGTCTTGGAGGACTCAGATGAAGTCATTCCATGCCTCCATTACCCTAGTTTTCTAAATGACAAAATTGAAGCCAAGAGAGAAAGTAGTTTATCCAGTGTTTAATAAATTATTGCTGAGCTAGAACTTAGACACCGTAACTCCTCACTCTGGGTCCATTCCCACTTACATTCTAATTAAGATTTTTCATATTAAAGTTCATATGCAAACACATAGATATTCAATAAGCATTCACTGAATGCATAGTATTTGCTGGGTTCTGTGCAAAGATGCTGAGATGGGGATGGTATAATTCTGTCTTTAAGGAACTCAAATTTAGTCAGTAGACACTTAGAAAATAATCAGAAAAATGATGCCAAGTTTATGATACTGACTCACTTAAGAGAGTCACCACGGTTTAACAGCAGATGTGACACCAAAGCCAAATTCCAGAGAAAAAGTAGCAGTTAGTCATGTGAAGCAAGATAACTCGTTCCAAAAGAAAATTGGCATAGAGGATAGTGTGGCTGGTGGAAGGTAACTACTGCATCCAGGTCCTGGGTGGATGGACCTGGGACTAGTGTAGAAGTGTTAGACTATGATCAGAAGACAGCTGAAGGAGAATACCTTCGACTAAGATGGTCGCTACATGTCAAAGACAGCAAAGAGATCAAGAAAGGAGAGGGAATGAATGTGTCAGAGGAAGCAGGGATGTAAGCAAGCGACTGAGGAGATTGTTTTGGCCTACTCTGGATGAGCATGGCTATAAACATTAGAAAAACAAAAAGTGGCCTAATGTACTGTATTCAACTTTTCAGTTACATAGGTCATTCCTCATCCAACTATATACTTCAACATACAAAATGGGTTTATGATAACAAAAGCATCTTCAATGTGAATAGAAATTTTTTAAAAATTAAAAAGTCAAAAATACTTTAATGAACAGTTTGGATTAATGATGTTCTTGTCATGATATATAAGGGGAAACTAGATCTACTTGGGTGAAGTTTCATATATGTATGTGTGTGTGTATAGATAAGTAAAGACAGAGAAAAAAACTATTATATTCCCTTCCCTCAAGAACTGTACAATTTATTGGAGAGACAAGTGTAAGACAACTAATTAAAGTCCGATAGGACAGCCGATATTATAGAAGATTTCTGAATGGGAGAATGACAATAAAATGGTGTCTTTAAAAGGTTAATCTAGCAAGTGTAGGATGAATTAGTGAGATAACATCTGGAAATGGGAGGTGTTGCTAGAAGGCGGCTATTGCAATAATCTAGATAAGACCATAAGAACCCATTTCAACCAGGAACCTTCCAACCCCCATCTGACAAATACTTGTCTTATTTGGCAAAGGCAGGTCTTAATTCACCAGCAACAAAAGCGCTATAGTTTAAAAATTCTGAATGTGCCATTTACACACACACACACATACACACACACATACACACAAGACTCCAGGGAAAAGATTCAGAAGGAAGTAATTTGTTATTGCATCTTTATAAAACTATTACGAATCATCCATTTATGGATTCATACATGTACTTAACAAACACTTATTTTCTGTCTACTCTGTTTCCATGGTGGAAACAAGAACACAGTGAAGAATGTGGTATCTGACTACCAGAGGTTTATTAATTGCCATGAAAGCATCATAGAAAAAAGTACACTGAATGAGTAGGGTGAGGACAGAGAGAAGGGAAAAGAGGAATGGACAGAAGAGATAGTCAATACTCAAAGATAAAGCATTAATTTCAAAAAAGATCCCCAATAAAAATTCTTTCAAAATAAATCACACATAATTTAATAGAAATGTAGCACCATGACAGGAAGGAACAGCTGAAAAAAAAAATCAATGGAAAGGAAATTTTTCCTTCTATCTCATCTGCAGAATTTATCCTACGTAATTTCCTCATCAAGGTAAAATGATTGCATCAATCTAGTATGTAATATCTGACTTTAAGGTTACCCTAAGGGATTCCAAGAAGTATGCAAAGAGGTAGAGTGACAAATTTTTACTCTTGGCTTTTGAATAGCAAAATAATTTCCCCTGACAGAGGAGCTGAACAAAAACAACAACAAAGGTAAAGTAAACCATATCCAATCAATTGATTTAAGCATCTGCATATATATGTAATTAAATTTCTTAAAGATAGACTGATAGGAAATAACTTTTCTAATTTGAGATATTAAACATCAGAACATGGGACTAGTCCCTCTGAATAGTGGTTGAAATTAACATCCTATAGACATTATGCTCCTCTGTACACAAGAAATGCACCAGAAAGACTGTATTCAATAACAGTAGAATGGCTATATTTTACCTCAAAATCATTTTCTTATGCCTCACTACTCCCAGGGGAAGCCTCCTATTTCTCCATGCAGACTACACCCGTGTCTACCTCTGATGCCTTCATTAAAGCTGGGCTTCTGCCTCTCAGAATGTGCTCCTCTTCTCACCGTTCCCTACCTAGAGTCCCCTGTCCCTAAACTTTTTCAGGTAGTGCTTAACCCACCAGTCACGATTTTTTGCAGAGCACCATCCTCTCTGCCGTCTATCAGGGCATACGGATATATTTAATTCTGTCTTAAAAATCAGGAGTAAAAAAATACGATTTTATTATAGGTATCCAGTACAGAATCACAACCACAAGCACACATGTCTACACACACCAAACAAGCGGTTTCTGAGTTTTCTGTTAATATTCACTTGCTACTTGTTCATTCGTTGTATCATCTGCCAGCTCTTGATCATAGGCAAGTAGGAGGAAGTGCCAAGGGTTTAAGAAAATTGTATAGAAAAACATTTAAAACGGGAACATTGAATCCATTTTCTTAATTTTGCTTTTAAAGGTGAGAAGGAAAGTCATTGCTTTTATTCTTATAACAACTTGATGCAGCAGTGGTCAAAGGTACCGAATTCAGAATTGAATGGCTGCTGCATTCAGTTCTAGGGCTAGGCCCAGGGTTTCTGCAGCCACAATGGAAAGTCTCACACTTTTTTTTTTTACTTCATTTAAAAAAAAAATCATACTTTCAGTATTTTAGTCATAAAAAGGAGTAAATCTTGTGGATCTTAGCTTAACTCAGCATCAATTAGTGACACTGACCCTGAAGATCAATAACATAGTGTAATTTTTAACCTTGCATACATTTAATTTGTGTTATAAAGTGTTGCAGGAACAATAATTGATGTTGAGATTGAGATGAGGACTACCCTACTGCCAGGAACACTTGAAATAAGTTCAGGTGTCTTCTTCTGGTCACTATCTACAAATAATAACTCACTCAGATCCCAAAAGGGAACCCAGAAGGTCTCCAGTTTTACTTTACTACATTTCGAGGAGAGATGGCTATCACGGTTATTTTGATAGTTATGGATTTGGGAATTCTTGACTACACTTAGGAAATGTCAATGGTCTTGATTTCTGTACCACGTTTGTTCCACACTCAGGTGTCCCACAGCTCTTGCATAAAATGTGGGGCTTGGCAGGTGCTAAGCACACAGAAGGAACCTACAAAGGACTGGACTGTTCACTGATCGAGAATTCTGCTTTTAAAAATATGTGTAATTTGCCAAATAATTTGCATGCCATTAATAAATACAGGTGTCAGGATTGGATAATGGTGTATTCCCTGCTCCCTAGTTTCATCATGATTCTTAAGTTATGATGAGTTATTTTTCCCTGATAGTCATAACAAAACACAGATATTACTGTATATAGTTAGCATCATCTTTATACACTCCTTTAATGCTTCAACTTTACTTTGGTGACTATTGCCAAGTATCCACAGAGATTTGCAAATGAAGGGCAATTTTCCCCAACTGTTTCTTATGAATCATATCACCCATAGTAATGGTCTTATGATAATAAGATAATAATACAAATCATAAAATACAATGCAGCAATCAAAATAAGTGCAAATAATTAGAGTCAGTTCTAGCATTTGAAAAATAGTCCATTTGGTTTCAGAGAGTATGTTCTATTTCTCCACATTTAAATTCAGCTCTTCTTTACTTGGAGACTAATTGATTAATCAGTCAAGTTATCAGTGCTAGGGAACATACTGGTGAGAGTAAAATTCTTATCTTAAAAGTAGACATGTTCATTTTTTTAAAGGCTAATTAAGCAGTCACTATAAGTATAAGAATTTATTAAAAATAAATATTTCTGAATATAACAATAATCAGAAATGGAAGGGAGAGAAACTATCACACTTAAATGCTGTTGGCCAACCACCATACTAAGCACATTAAATGGTTTAACAGATTTATTCCTAGAACACCATCTAATAGATACTCTCTTGTCCTCGTTTTCAGATGAAAAGATGGATATGCACTAATTAGACCAAAAAAAGCCAAAATTTAGACATAAAATAACCAAAGAGCTAGCAAATGAAAGATTACTTCTTAACTACTATAATTATTATGTCTGTAAAGATACTTATAATTTTTCTAGAGCTTTATTTCCATCTTTCCTTCCTTCTTTCCTTCCTTTTGAGTAGGAGTCTCACTTGGTCACCCAGGCTGGAGTGCTGTGGCACACTCACAACCACTGCAGCCCCAACCTGCTGGGTTCAGATGATCCTTTCACCTCAACCTTCCAAGTAGTTGGAACCACAAGCACGCACCACCACACCCAGCTAATTTTTTTATTTATTGTAGAGATGAGGTCTTGCCGAGTTGCTCATATTCATCTCAAATTCCTGGACTCAGGCAATTCTCTCACCTCCACCTCCCAAAGTGGTGGGATTACAGGTGTGAGCCACCACGCCCAGTTTAGAAATTTCTTGAAAGCAAAAGAATAGTATATCCCAAACAACAAACTGATAAAGTATTTCGTTCTGTGCTAAACCTAAGTCCATAGCATGAACTTAAATTTAGTGGCATAGCTGTATAAGAGATTTTGATAGACTTTAATTTACATTCACTTATACCTTTATTGTGAATTTTTCTAAATACACCATACTCTTTTTTAGTCTGAAGCCTGAGAGAATAACTACTCCACTAAGGATTTAATCAGAATTGTATTTAATATGTAATTGAACATGTATTCTATGTATGCAGCTATTACTTACTGTATCCTAGTATTACTTATTTATGCCTTTAACCACAGGATTAGGTAACGACTCTAAAACGACTCTTTTTGTTATTCTTTAAACTCAAGATCACTTTTAGGTATTTTGTGCTAGTTATCCTATTCTAACTTGTATTAGAGTTACTTGTGCCCTGATGTTTTATTTTCCTAGAGTTCTCTTACTGAGATTCAGGATCTGGATTCTGTGGTAGGTTCAGAAATAAGATCCTTCATTACCAGCTGTGCAATCTTGGACAAGTAGTTTATTTATGGTCCATTTCTCAGTTGCTTCCTCTGTAAAAGAGATATACACTGGAACCTACCTCATATTGTCGCTATAAGGATTAACATATGTTAAGCACATGCATGGCCACTGGCACAGGACACATATTGGTGTGCTGCTGCTACTACTTTCACTAGTAATACTACTGTAACACCATTTTCCATAAAGCTAACTTGAAACCATCCTGTTCTCAACCCCTTATATTCTCTAATTCTTTAGTCTCAGTAGGTGACCAAGGCTTCTTCAATGTTCTACAGAAAATAAGACCTTTGGGACAGAACCTTTCTCAACTTCTCACTCTCCGTAAATACTATTGAACCTTATCTCCTTCTCTTTCCACCTTATAGGGGAATGTCCTTCCAGTACTGTCTATATATTTGTTCTTAAACCTTATGTTAAAAGAAATGAAATGACAAGTAAACAAAAACCGGCTCCTCTATAAGTGATTTCTTTCCTTTCTTTATAGCCAGGGTCTTCAAAACAAAAACAAATAAACAAAAAACACCAGAATCTATACTTTCCCCGTCATGTTCCCTTTTCATTTCTTCTTAAGCCACCAGAGTCTGCTGACCCCACTGGCCACTTCCCCTCCCCACCCCCAGTGAAGCTGTTCAGTGAAGAGCTCAATCATACCCCAGTTGTTCATGTCTCATGGGCACGTTTTATTCTTTATCATAGTGAAACTCTTGGAATATGAAACATGGCTTAACCACAGCCTTTTTGTAATGCTAATTTCTTGGGTTCCATGACACTGTGGTTGTCCTGTTTTATTTTCCCATCTCTTTTACTGGACGCCCTTTCTCCTCCTGGACTGGAATCTGTTATCAAAATCTGCCTCCACTCTATGCTAAAATATGATCTTGGTCAGAGACTTATCCACTCTGAACTTCAGTTTCATCTTCTCTAGATCACCATAATTGGACATAATAGTACCAACTACGTAGGATTCTGGTGAGAATTGAATGAGACTGTGTTTGAACGGGATCTAAAACAGTGTTTAGAATTTAAACACTCAGTAAGTAGGTTTTCTTACCATTTAAAATAGGTTCTTATAAATTATTGTCTAGACTAAACCAATGGCTTTCTAGTTGGCCCCTCCCACTCCACTCTCCCTTTCAATCCCATCTTCACACTATGACTAGACATAGTTCTAAACACAGATTTTATCACATCATTTGCTTATGTGAAGTTTCTCATTAACTTCACAGTGCCTAATGGGTGAGGTTAAGGTTCCCTGCCTTCCAACCCCTAGTTCTTCATGATTCCTTTCCCAAAATTCTTGCTAGACCGACACAGGCCCTTGCCCCATAAGTTACTTGTGGATTGCTGAAAGGCATATGTTCTCTCGGGTTACTCTTTTTAACATTCACCCTCTCTTCATTAAGAACTCTCTTGTCCACCAAGTGACCTAGGCTTCTTCAATGGCAAACTTCTAGTAATCTTGGTAAGATTCAGCTCATGTGTCTCCTTGCAGAAGTTTTCCTGAGATAGCAGAATGACTTCTCCACTGTGTTCCCATCCTGCCTTGTACAACCTCTGCTTTAGTTCTCGTCTCATTGTATCGTCATCATTTGAATATCATCTCACCACCAGTCCCCAGGCATTCTCTTACCACACCATGTATCCTCATCCTTGGTAGAAAGTAGCACTTCCTCACTATTTGCTGAATGAATTCGTGAGAGAAACTATGGTTCTATTCAGCCCCCACTAGACCATAAAGACACGATTTCTTGCATCACATACCACTTGTAAGTATCTCAAAATGCTGGCCAACACTTATTGATTTCTAATTATGTGCCAGGTATAAGCTTAAGCACTTTACTGTATTCACTTAATTTTCTCAATAACCTTATGAGGCAGGTACCAACAAAGAGAAGTTGATAGATTTACCCAAGTGGAACAGCTTTGATTGAAATGCAGTCAGTTGACGCCAGAGTGTGGGCTTTCAACCAATGTACAATATTCTGATACGACTATAGAAAGTGCAGAGTATCCCAACAGAAGCAAATATTTTAATAGCTATGAGTTTATATGTGTTACGATTTTCCATAGAAATATTTTTGAAAGGAAAACATAATATAAGCGTCTAACACTTTTTTTTCCCTCAGTTCCAAATTCAGGTTCTCTCTCCAACTTTAAAACCTTCATTTTTCTATTGAGCCTCCAAGGAGTCAAATAGTTGGGAATATATTAACTCCAGGATTTAAATTACACAGCATAGTTTAACACATAGAAATTAATTGAAAAAGTTTTAAGAAAATCATGTTCTTCTCCAATAAACGTTGCTACCTGGGGCAAAGATTAGCTGGAGGGTTTATAGAGAATAAAGATTTTTCTAAACTAATCTGGGATTTTCTGTAAATAATATATGCACCTACCATGTTACCCTTTCATTTTCTTTTAAATTCTATACAAATATAATGAGACTTTTGATTAAATTTCTCTGGAATAATACTCTTTTATATTACCCTTTAAAAAGCTTCTTATTGAAACCCTATAGGGGAATATATTTCCTTGATACATATTTATATAATATAACAAGACTTTATTACAGTGAATTTAATTTTTTGTTACCTGTGAGTCCCACTTATGTGCTGAAATAAGTGTTATTTTAACATAGCTATAAGTTCATTCTACTACTCTCCAAAAAAGAATTTTCTGTACTAGGTTTACTAAAAACAAAAAAACCCCCAAAAAACAAACTTTGTTTTCAGTTATAAAAAACTTTTAAAACATGCAAATATGTTCAATTAATAGAAAAAATCAAAATATTACATGCTCCTAATATTGCTAGCATAAATATTTCTTCCAAGATCTATATTTCTTTTGGGCATCTGGAAAACACTAAACTCTAGGCTTTTATCACCAATTTCTCTTCTAAAACTACTCTCTGCCAACAATAATAGCGTAAGGTATGATAAATCTAAAATTTAACTCATCTATCTTAATCCTGTCAAACGGTTGGAAAACAAATGCTTCTGTCTTACACAATTTTTAAAAATTTCTTATCCTAAGCCATAATTTCAAATGTTTCCATTCATTTGCTTACTAAGTTTCTCAGAGACAGTATAGTTGTTGAACCTACTGATGACGTGCTTACAAACTGAATATATTTTTGAAGCTGAGGTAATCAACATATTTAAGACAATGCCGTTTTCAGGATCCAATTGGTACACCATACAGAAGTAACTAATTCACTGGTTAGCACATCGTGCCAAATGATTTTAAAACACTACTTCAATAATACATTTATATCTTGATATGTGATTTAAATGCTTACTAAATGCTTTTTATGAACCAGCAACGCTGCTAAGGGCTACAGTAGAGAACCTCTGGAAATTACATTTTAGTGGGAGAAGACAGTCCCCTTACAGTCACTCCCATTTGAATCTAGACAAAGAAATCTAATAAAGAATGTAATTATAACTTAACTACCTCAATTCAGTTAGGCTAATGGATTTGTTGGCTATCAAAACAAAGGGTGATACATGATTAGGAGCAGAGTCAACCCTATGCCTGCCGGTTTAGATCCTCCTAAGGATTCGTGGCTCATATATTTGCAGTTTCTATGAATTACTAAGAACGTCTGTGAACGTCTTTCAATGGCCAACACCATAAGTGCAAATTTATTTCATGTCTTTAAGACAAAATTTTATATCTACATCATACTTTTTTTTTAAGAGACAGGGTTTCAATCTGCTGCTTAGGCTAGAGGGCAGTGCAGTGGTGTGATCACAGCTCATGAAGCTCAAACTCCTGGGTTCAAGAGATCTTCCCACCTTAGCCTCACGGACAGATGGGGCTAGAGGTTCTTACCACCATACTCAGCAAAGATTTTTGTTTGTTTGTTTGCTTGTTTGAAGATGGGGTCTCAATATGTTTCCCAACCTGTTCTCAAACTGTACTCAAGCAATCCTTCCAGCTTGGCCTCCCAAAGGGCTAGGATTAGATATGAGCCACTGCACATTCTATAGTAATACATACTTTAACAGCTATAACCATGTGCCATATACCAAGAGAAGCAATAATTCAGACAAACCTAAGAATTTTGCAGTAATTTCTTAACCTGAACAAATATTTAATTAGTCTCCCAAAGCTAAACTGTGATTTGCACAATGTTTTCTTATCAGAACCTTTCCCTGAGTTTCTTGCAGGTTAGAGGCTCTAGCATGCACAGCCAACAGCCACTTGGGAGTCACCCTCTACTCAGCTGTCATTAAAAGTCATGCCAGCATCTCCCAATGTGCTTCCATGTTGCCCTTAAAATATGGATACAAGGCTTCTGGCTGAACTCAAGCCTCATTCTAAGCTTATTAACTACACAGGAAGAAGTCACTTCTTAGGTGTCCCAAATTTATGCTGGCAATCCAGGTCAACTGTTGAACATGTCCTCTATATCAAATGGTATACTTGTGCTGTGAGAGTGATAGATATGTGTGCTATTTTTCAGACACCATCCTCACATTTCAGTGAGCCTGGTTTAGTTTCACACCTGGGCTTCTGGATTTGGCAGCAGAAACATTTGTTCACTTCCACCAGATAATCTCTTTTTAAATATGCATGCCAGACAAAGCAAACCAGCAACTGAAAAGTGGAAACAAGTAAAATTTATACATTTCCAGATTAGTATTTGCTTATATGTCATGAATGGTAAAAGTTTCTGTTTGTCACCCATCTCCAAAATGGTAGTAGAAGAGGACTCTACAATGTGGAATTCCAAAAATGCCAGGATCTCTGGCCATGGTGGCTCAAGTTACTTTTGGGAGGTTGAGGTGGGAGAATTACTTGAGCCCAGGAGTTGGAGGTCGCAGTGAGCTATGATCATGTTGCTGTGCTCCAGCCTGGGAGACAAGCAAGACCCTGTGTCTCAATAAACAAACAAATAAATAAAGTAAAAAGCCAGGATCTGTAGCTGTCTTGCTCCTTCAATCTATTTTCAAGTTAAGAGTCAGAGTAATTTTTGGTAAAATGTAGTTTAGATCATTTTAGGTCCCTTTGAAAACTCTCCAATGGTTTCCCATTTCGCTCAGGCTCACATGATCTGACTCATAATTATAACTTTGGTCCTGCTCACACTGGTCTCCTCACTGCTGTTACCTCTACCTGAAAAGTTCTTCCCCAAAATGTCCAAGTGGTTCAGTTTATTATTTTCTTTTTTTTAAATTTACTTTATTTTAAAGGTATGGGGTTCAATACAGGATTAGATATACAAGTGTTCATCGACAGGTAAAGCTTGGGCCTCCCTTTGGACTCCATCTCGCCTGGTTTGAAATTGGGTTTCCTTATTGATATTTTGTGTTCCCCCTCCCTCTCCTGGAGTTTCCTACTACTGCCAATTCCATTCTTATAGTATTAGGATAAATATTCAGGACCCACTAATGAGTGAGAACATGTGGTACTCAGTTCTTTGTTTCTGTGATAGACCACTGAGTATGAGAGACTAAATCCATCCAAGTTGCTGTGAAGTCCATACTTTTGTCCTTCTTTATAGCTGCATAATATTCAAACATGTATATGTACAATATTTTTTTATTATCCAGTCCACCTTCGATGGGCAGCATGGTCTTTCATGTTTTTGATATTGTGAATAATGCTGCAATAAACATGCATGTGCAGGTATGTTTTTTACAGAATGATTGAAGCTCCTCCTGCTACATTCCAAGATGGGCGATTACTGGGTCATGTGGAAGGTCAATTTTTAGATTTTTTTAGGAATCACTACACTGTTTTCCACAGAGTTTGTACTAGTTTACACCCCCACCAACAGTGTAGAAGTGTTCCCGTTTCCCTGCATCCTCTCCAGTATCTGTTGTCTTTTGGGTTATTGATGATGGTCATTCTTATTGCAGTTAGGTGGTATCTCAGTGTGGTTTTAATTTGCATTTCTTTGATGATTAGTAAGGCTGAGCTTTTTTTTTTTTTTGAGCTGGAGTCTCACTCCATCACCCAAGCTTGTGTGCAGTGGCACACTCACTGCCACCCCAGTGTCAACCTGCTGTATGCTGGTGATCCTTCCACCTCAGCCTTCCAAGTAGCCAGAACTACAGGTGCGCACTATCACACTTGGCTAATTTTTTGATTTATTGTAGAGACCAGGTCTTGCCAAATTGGCTGGGCTGGTCTTGAACCTGCGGGCTCAGGCAATCCATTCGCCTCAGTCTCCCAAAGTACTGGGATTACAGGCTGAGTCGCATTTTTTTAAATGTATCTGTTGGCTGCTCATATGTCTTCTTTTGAGAAGTGTCTATTCATATCTTTCACCTACTTTTAATAGGGCTGTCTGTATTTTTCCTCTTGGCACGTTTGAGTTCCTTGTAGAGCCATAGGCCTTTGTCAGATATACAGTTGGCAAATATTTTTTGCCCATTCTTTGGGTTGGCTACCCACTCTCTTAATGGTTTATTTTGCTTTGCAGAAGCTTTTCAGTTTGATGAGATCCTACTTGCCTATCTTATCTCTTATGGCATGGTCTTTTGGGGCTTTGATCAGGAATTGGTTGCCTATTCTCCTGTATTTTCTAAGGTTTTTATAGTTTGAGGTTTTATGTTTAGGTCATTGATCTGTTTAGAGTTGATTTTTTTGTGTATGGTGAGAGGTGAAGGTCCTGTTTCAATCTTTTGTATGTGGTCAGCCAGTTTTCCCAGCACCATTTACTGATTAGGTTCTCCTCTACTCGGTGGTTGTTGGTGAAGGCTTTGTTGAAGAAGAGTTGGTTGAGAAATTGAGGTTTTGCTTCTGGAATCTCTATCCTGGAATCTCAATCAGGTCATTTTGTTTATGGTACCCTTATAATAAAGTTTAAGGTCTGGGCGTGTGATACCTCCTGCCTTTTTTTCTGAAAATTATTTTGGCTATTTGTGGTCATTTATGTTTCTAAATGAATTTCTGTATTGTTGTTTCCAGGTCTGAGAAGAATGATGTTGGTAATTTAATGGGTATAGCATTGAATCTATAGATTGCTTTGATAGGATGAACATCTTAACAATGTTGATTCTTCCAGTCCCTGAGCATGGGATATTTTCCCATTTGTTTGTGTCATCTTTGACTTCTTTGAGCAGTGTTTTGTAGTTTTTATTGTAAGGATCTTTCACTTCTCTGGTTAGGAAGATGCTGAGGTATTTCATTTTGTGTGTGTGAGTCTATTGTGAATGGGATTGTACTTATTTCATTCTCTTCCTGTTTGTTGTTGGTGCATAAGAATGTGACTGTCTTTTGCATGTTTATTTTATACCCTGAAACTTTGCCCAAGTGCTTTATCAGTGCAAGGAGGTTTTTAACAAATTCTCTTGGATTTTCAAGGTATAAGATCCTATCACCAGCAATGAGGGATAACTTAACTTCCTCTTTTCCTATTTGGATATCTCTGATTTCCTTCACTTGTCTGACTGCCTCTGTTAGGACTTCCAACATTATGTTGAACAGGAGGGATGAGAGTAGGCAGGCTTGTCGTGTTACAGTTTTCAGGGGAAACGCTTCTAATTCTTGTCCATTTAGCAAAATGTTGACTGTGGGTTTATTGTAGATGACGCTATTCTGAGGTATGTTCCTTCTATGCCTAGGTGTTCAAAGGTTTTTATCAAGAAGGGATGCTGGCTGGGCTTGGTGACTCAGCCTGTCATCCCGCGCCTTTGGGAGGCTGAGGTGAGTAGATTGCCTGAGCCCGTGGGCAGTGAGACCTCATCTCTGCAATAAATAAAAAAAATCAGCCAGGTGTGGTAGTGTGAGCCTGTAATTCTGGCTACTCAGAAGGTTGAGGAGGAAGGATCGCCGGAGCCCAGCAGGTCGAGGCTGCGGTGGCTGGGAGCGGCCACTGCACTCCAGTCTGGGCCACAGAGTGAGACTCCAACTCAAAAAAAAGAAAAAAATGAAAAAGAAAAAAAAAAAGAAGGGATGCTGGATTTTGATGGAAAATTTTTCTGTGTCTAATGATATTATTATGTGGTTCTTGTTTATATGTCTGTTGATGTACATTTGTGGTCTTACAGATGGTGAACCAGCCCTACATCTCAGATATGAAGTCTACTTGGTCATGGTGGATGATTTTTGAGATATGTTGTCGGATCTGATTTTCTAGAATCTTGTTGAGAATTTTTGCATCTGTGTTCGTCAGGGATATCGGCCTGCATTTCTCTTCCTTTGTTGGATTTTTACCTGGTTTGGGTATCAGTGTGATGTTAGATTCATAAAATGATTTGGGGAGAGTTCTGTCTTTCTCAATTTGCCTAGAATACTTTCATTAGGATTGATATTAGCTCCTTCTTATATGCTTTGTAGAATTCTGCTGAATATCTCTCTGGTTCCATTTTTTTCTCCCTTATAGGTAGTTTTCTTATGACAGAGTCAATTTCTCGAGTTGTTATTGGTCGATTTAGGATCTCAATTTCTTCTTGTTTCAATCTTGAGTGGCTGTATGATGTCAGAAAGTCCTCCATTTTATTTAGGTTATTGAGTTTGTTTCCATACAGGTGTGCATTGTAATCTCTGCTAATTATTTGTATTTCTTCAGGGCCAGTTGTGACTTAATCTTTTGTGTTTCTGATTGTTTATTTGAGCTTTCTCTCTCTTTTTCTTGGTCACTCTGGTTAAGGGTCCATCAATCTTGTTTATCCTTTCAAATAATCAGCTTTTTATTTCATTGATTCTTTTCTGTGATATTTTTGTCTTCTTTGTCCATATTTGGGCTTTTACTTTGGTGATCTGTATTCTTCTGCTGAAGTCAGGACTTTGGTAGTCCTGCCTTCTAGTTACTTTAGGTGATTTGTTAGGTTGTTAACTTGTGATCTTTCTATTTTCTTGATGTGTGTTCATAGAGATATGAACACACTTAATACTGTGTTCATATGCCTAATACTGTTTTCATGGCATACAAAGGGTTTTGGTAAGATGTTTTTTTATTTTAATTTGTTTCCAGGAATATTTTAATTTCTATTTTGATTTCTGTATTGATCCTGAAATTGTTCAGCATCATGCTGTTTCGTGTCCATGTCTTTGTGAGTTTTGGGGGAAATTTGTTGGTAGTGATGTCTATTTTTATTTCACCATGTTCATGTGAAGGTGTATGGCAGTATTTCAATCTTATTAAATAGTTTACACTTGATTTATAGCCAAGAATGTGGTCAGTCTTGAAGTACATTCCATATGGTGATGAGTAGAATGCATATTCTGTGGTTGTTGGGTGGAGTGTTCTGTAGGTATCTATTCAGCCCATTTGGTCAAGTGTCAAGCTGAGGTTCTGGATTTCTGTTGAAATTTTTTTTTTTTTTTTTTTTTTTTTTACCTCAGTGATCTATCTAAGACTGTTAAAGGGGTATTTAAGTCCCTAGCTATGGTAATGTTAGAGTCAATATCTTTTTTTAGTTTACTTAGTAGCTGCTTTACAAAAGCTGGTGCTCCTGTGTTGAGTACATATATGTTTAGGATGGATATTTCTTATTGATGGATTTAACCTTTTATAATTATGTAGTATCCTTCCATATCCTTTTAAATTTTTGACAGTTTAAAGGTTGTTTTCTCAGATATTAGGATCACAACTCCTGCCTTCTTTTGTGATCTACTTGTCTGAAAGTTTGTTTTCCATCCTCTAACTTGAGTCTGTGAGCATTCTTTGGGGTGAGATGTGTTTCATGGAAGCAGCAAAATGTTGGGTTGTGTTTGCTTTTTTAAATCCAGCTTGCCACTCTATTTTTTCAGTGGTGCATTTAGTCCATTCATGTTTAGGCTGATCATTGAAATGTGAGAGTTTGTCCTTTTCATAAGGATCTTTTAAGGATGTTTTGTTTTCTTTTAGTGTTTGTGTTAATATATATGTGTGTTTTAATTTTTGCAGGTGTGCTGTGTATTTTTCAACTTCTGTGGTCTTTCTTTCATTTCTTTTTTCTTCTGTGCACAGCACCTTTTTAAGTGTCTCCTGTAGAGGTGGTCTCAAAGCAGCACACTCTCTTAGGGATTGGATGTCTAGGAAGGATTTTAGTTCTCCATTGTTGATGTTTAGCTAGGCTGAGTAGGAAAATCTTGGTTGTTTACTTTTGAGAACATTAAAGATTGAGATCCAATCCCTTCTGACCTGCAGTGTTTCTGCAGATGAGTCTGCATAGATTCTGATTAGCTTCCCCCAATAGAACACCTGTTCTGACCTTTTTCCCTTGGTGCCTTTGGGAATTTTTCTTTTCTTTTCTTTTCTTTTTGAGTTGGAGTCTCACTCGGTCACCCAGACTGGAGTGCAGTGGCCGCTCCCAGCCACCACAGCCTTGACCTGCTGGGCTCCGGCAATCCTTCCACTTCAGCCTTCTGAGTAGCTGAAATTACAGGCATGCGCTACCACACCCGGCTGATGTTTTTTATTTTATTGTAGAGATGAGGTCTCACTGCCCAGGCGGGTCTCGAACCCGCAGGCTCAGGCAATCCACTCACCTCAGCCTCCCAAAGGCACGGGATTACAGGCTGAGCCACCGAGCCCGGCAGGAATTTTTCTTTTATACATACATTGTGTAGATGAATTACTATGTGTCTAGGGGTTGATCTTCTTATCCAATATCTTACAGGGGTTCTCTGAATCTCTTGTGTTTGTATAGTCATCTCTCTGGCCAAAATGGTGAAAGTTTTCACAAATGACCTCATGGAATGTTTGTTTCAAAGTATTTTCCTTTCTCTACTTCAGATATGTTGATCAGACATAACATTGGCTTCTTGATAAAACTGCACATCTCTTAGAGAGTTTCTTCCTTCTTCTTAAGTTTTTTTTTCCTCTATATTTTAATAGATTGGGTTAATTCCATATTTTGGTTTTCCAGTACTGATTCTTTCTTCTGATTGGTCAATTCTGCTTTCCATGCTTGTCAGTTTGTTATTTATATCTTGGATGGAGTTCTTTATTTCTGTTATTTCTAAATATGCTATCTTGAGTTTGTTCAACTCCATTGCAGTTTCATTTAGTATTATCCCTTCTTTGTTTTTATTCATTCTATTCAATGATTCTCTGATCTCTGTAAGTACCCTCTGGTTACTATCATTTTTGGAGATAGCTATTATTTGTGCCCCGGTTGTTGTACTTTCAGGCACTGACTGTTTGGGCTCTGAAGGTTGCCAGTCATTTTTTTTCATGGTTTTTCTTTCTATGTAGTAGTCCTCTTATATTTCTCTTTAATTCCATGGCTCAGTGAGAAATGGAGAAGCAAACATTTTGATATTTGCTCTACCATCTGTCCTTCCATGAGCCAGACCTCCAGATTTGTTCAATTATTAAATAGGTTGGGGGTGGGGTGTTGTGCTATTTCTTTACAATTTTGAGCACTTACTAAGGGGGTGGGGAGGCACTGCAAGGATTCAGAATCTACTGACGGGTCACAATGCTTGCTATCTGGTGAATGGGCCAGCTGCAACTTGTTCTCTGTCTCCACATAATATGACCTTACAATGTCCCTGAGTCCAAGACAGGGTATAAGAGGAAAAAGAAAGTCAAGGAGGAGAGAAAAAGAGTAAAGAAGAAGAAAGAGAGCAGAAAAAAACACAGAGAATGAACAAAAAGAGAAATAGAAGAGGGAATGGAAAAAGACAACCAACCAACAAACAACCAAACACAGCAAACAAATGAGACAGACAAACAATCAAACCAAAACCCAAACTTTTCATTGATAGAGTTCTCTGCTTTTGAATTTCTCTTTCGGTTGGGGAGCTTCCTTTTGTGGTGGGTTCTGCAACTGCAGTTCTATTACTGCAGGTTCCTTCTTTGCTGTTGAAAGTTAAGATGGGGTTAATGGTAGTAAACATCTGTCTGGGGATGGGGAGACACCTCTTATTGACAAGGGTGCCTGAATGCAGCATATTTGTATACCTAACCCTTAACTGTACCCCACAATATCATAATAAAAAATATTGAAAAAAAAAGAAAGTTAAGATGCTAGAATCTTCACCTGCTGCCTGTAATTGGTGGCTGGCACGTGCCTGTGGGAGGGTGAGGCAGGTGGGATACCTTGACTCAGTGTTTCCCAGGCTCTCTCCTCCTTCCTTCCTTCCCAGCATGGTCACAGCTCCCAGGGCATCCAATCTGTGGTGGGGAAATGGAGCCTCTGGCCTCTACCCTGCCCTCTGATCTCTTTCATTCGTTGCTAGAGTTAGGGAGGGAGTTAACTAGGCATTCACCAGCATCCTTCTCTGGGTCAGATCTGCTGTATGTGTCTATCACCCAGCACCTAGCTCAGGGCAGGGGTGAATCGTCTGTGAGTCTGCATCTGTTGTTACCCACCAGAGTTTGTGTACTGGAGCAATACTCTCTGAGGTTGCAAAGGCAGCCCCAAAGCAATGCAGAGAACACTCCTGATCTCAAGAGGCAGATCTGCTGCCCCACAGAGACCAACCTGACTCACTTCTCTGCCCGGGTTCTAGTGTGGCTGCTCAGTTTCTTATAGGCTGCTCCTGCAACAAATGGGGTCAGGAGAAATAGTTTCCTCTCCAGCAAGTACCAAGTCCTTGGATCTCAGTGACAGGCTGCAGCCCAGCCTGGTACTTGAGGTGGTAGCAGAGAGTTTAGGCTTGGGGTAGCCACTCCCTGCTGCTTCCTTGGGACTCTGCCTTTGGCTTCTTCACTATGCTCCTTCCGCAGCCCTCATTGCCAGTGTCTGGACCAACACCATGGTGATGGAAATGGAAGTTACTCCGGTAGTTTCTTCCTAGGAAATGCTTTGCTGATTTTAGAAAATGGTGCTCAGCTTCTGCACTCCAGGAAGCAGTAGGGTCCAAGCAGAGTGGCTGCAGCACAAGCAGCTTCACTGGTAGTGCCTTGACCACTTGCTCCCCACTCAGCCAGCCTCTCACATGCCCACTTACACACAGTCACACACACAGAATTGTCCTTACATTCACTCACACACACAGGGACACATGCAGTCTGACTGGCTATGCTACCATCTTCCCAGAATCATCATCATTAATTTTTTTCCAGAATTTATTAAAATGCTCCCAATGTTGATTTCCTGCTTAACTTTTCTCAGTAGTACTTATTAACATTTATCATGCCACCTATTTATTTATTGATTTTCTTCCCCACCAGAATATAAGCTCCCCAGGGGCAGATTTTTTTTTCTCATTTGTTCACAAATACAGCCAAACACATGGTAAATATCAACCTATGTGTTCAATGAATGAGCATATAATTTAATTTATTGCCAATAATTCACTTCTCTCTAGTTCTCAATCTAAAGATTCCACTGTTACTATCTCTTTCTCGAGTATGAAGTTTTGCCTTTATGGCTTCAACTTGAGTGCTGTCCCTCCAGGTAATGGATCTATATTCCAGGAATGGGTACATCCAAAGGGCGGGGACTGAAGCCAGGAAACCAGTTAGTGGACTATCCCAATCATCTGCTGGAAGGATGGTAAAACATGTGATTATACATGGGTAAATGTGGTGATGGGAACTGCTTCTAAATTACTCTATTTCTCGATAAACTAGGACACAATGTTCTCAAATGAGAATGGACATTGTAGAGAAGGTACTAGAGATTTGAAAAGAAGAGAGTTTGAGTTTATGACATTATGTAGGATCTAATAATGTGAAAATTCATAAATGAGAATATGTAGTATGGACACTGCAGAACACTAATAACTCATTTGATGTCATAATCTTGAATTTTAAAAAATCCAGCTAGCATTGCTTTGTGTTGGCTGCATGGGTATAGGTGAGTATAGAGTGGAATTTGACTTTTATGTTTAGCCTACCAGGATACAGAAAGTGTGAAAGGGACGAAGGAGTTGGTCATGCAAGCATTCAAGTGATTATAATGACTAGATCGCTCCTTTAAACCAGGTTAGAAGAAAGAGAGTACACGGGTGGTGTGAAGAGGGAGAAGGAGTTTGGAAGGTGTTAGAATTCAAGATTGTGAGCTCACAGCAAGTAAAACATTGCTGGAATGCAAGAAGTCACGGTTGAGGTGTGGCATACTTGAAAGTGAGGTAACTGAGTGACTCTCACTTGAAATCAAGGTATAAGTGTGTGACTCAGATGTGATTAAAACTTTGAAAGATTAAGGAGACTTTACAGATCAACTATATCGATATTGAAATCACCGAGGAGTATGACTGAAGAAAAGTATGGTGATAGTAACCAAGAGCTCAATTCTTTCAAAATGAGGGGTTAGGAGTAGTGGGAAGACCTGAGGACAAAGGATCCATAAGCACAAGGGACTTCCTCGAGGGTTGGAAGTGCTCTGTGTCTTACTTGTGGTGGTAGTACCAAAAAGGTGATTTTAACTTGGCACATTGCTCTGCTGAATAATTTGTGGTAAGAAAAAAAAAGGGGAACAAATATTATATAGTCAACTTACAGCACAATCTGTGTCATAATTGCCATTTATACAGCCTCAAAATGAACAGTTGGCATTTTACAAACTGCATTCTAAGGAACATTGATGCTTTAAAGTACCTTAGTAGGTGTTCCATCAATAAAGGATTCTATGATCACTGAGGCTCAGGAAACTGTGAGTTAGCAAAACTTAAACTGGTATATTTATACCAGTACTTCCCACAGCCTTTCGTATTTAAATGCGCAATATGAATCACCAAAAGAGAGATTCAGTATGTAGTTCTCAAATTTTATCGACCATTTCACTGTTTTATTCCAGAACAATTATTAACATCCCTTATACGCTAGGTTTCCTCAAAACATAGTTGGGGACAGGCTGTTGAAGATAATATCCATTGTTCTCAAAGGCATAAGGGTCTGGGTGTACATGCCCATTGGTCACAGATGAGCATGTAAATTGGTAAAATAATTGCCTTATTCTATAACGCAGACTTTTTCTTCTTTAAGATTTGACTCGAAGGAAATTATGGTCACATGCAAGGATCTAACTACAAATAGGTTCATGGCCGTATGTAGTAAAAAAAAAAATCAGAAATAGAGTGCAGAATAATAGATTATTGCTTAAGGTAATTACGGTGAATCCATATACATAACAAAAATCTGCAAAGCTATTTAATGCACTGTAGCAACAAAATGTGTAATGATTTGGAAATATGTGGTAAAGATGCACAGCATAGAGACTATGTTCACTTTTAAAAGTGTATATATGTTTGTTGAACCAAAAAGCAGTAAAGAAATATATTTGAGTGTTTCATTTGTTTGGTGGGATTGCAGGTAAATTTTCTCCTTAATTTTTTATCATTTATGCATTAGTTCCAAAAATTTCTATAGTAATTAAACAACATATAACGTTTAGAGAATGGTTAAATTATGTGTGTGTGTGTGTGTGTGTGTGTGTGTGTGTGTGTGTTGTGTGTGTCTGCATAACTTTTGTTGATTTATTTTCCTGAATACAAAGCTCAGATTTATTGCTTTAATCATTTGTACAAAGATTGAGTTAGCATTTTGGAGACAAATCAAATGACAGGTAATCTCCATTCTATATTGTTTATATATATAATATGATAAATATAAAAATTGTTACTCGTCCCATGAAACTACCTTAAAATGTTCATAAGCATTCCAATATAATCTAGTAATGGTATTGATTTTTATTTTTAATCGTCACTTGAATCAAGGACTTATGGAGAGCTGTCAGAATTCCATTTTTTCAAATGAAGTATCTCCAGGTTATTCTATCTATTAATAGTTTTGAAATATTTTATGTCAGAGTGTAACCAATTCTTTGCTCAGAGTCGGCTGAGCAGTAGTTACTGGATATGGAACAGTAGTCAAACATTTATCACAAACATTCATTCAAACCATATATACTTTTCCTATTTTAACAGGAAAGCTAAATATTATGATGATTTGGGCAAGAAAATGTGAACTTCCTAGGTAAGGTCTGAATCAAAATTTTATAACAAAGAGAAACAATTATGTGAAGATCTGTTGTGCTACATTTTCAACTGGAGTTTCACGTGGCTCTTAAAACTCCCACACAAGATAAATAAAAAGTGCCTCAGGACACATACTTATACCCAAATGTTGGAAATATATTCAGAAAAGATGGTGTCAATGTTTTTACCACTAAGATTTTTACTTAAAAGTGAAAGAAATTTCCATTTAGAGTGAAATATACAATTGAAAATCTTGGGCAGCCTCCTACTTCTCCATTTCTGATCCTTCGATAACTAAAACACTAGACATGCATGCAACATCTGTAGACATATTTTACAGTTTAAACTTCCATAAGATTAAGGAACTAAATATAACTCTGATGCCGTCATTTCCAAGAGAGATTTTTAGAGTTGAAATAACTAAAGCTCAGAGAGATCCAGGAACTGTTCAACTGCTTTTTATGGTCCATACATGGTCTAGAACCCAAGTCTCCTGATTAATAGTCTTACCATTTTCACTACCTGAGTTAAATGTAGAATTATTTTACTTATTGCAAAGAAATTGTATAGTAAAACACTTAGAATGTGGGCAGTGTACGTATCTTGGATTTCATGTTACATAGTCCCACTTGTTGCCTTATCTCTATTATAGCAAAACAACAAGGACATAGAATGGAGCTCAAAAAATTGTTAGTTTCTTGACTTTCATTAAAAAATGCTACCAATGTAAATATAATAAAATATATTTTAGTATAAAAAATTATAGTTTTTCAGATCAATTATCTTCATTAATATTTGAGTTCAATTCACATAATTAACAACTCTAGACAAAATATACTTAAAGATTTTCTAATAGCCTTCATCTGAAAAATGTGTAGGCTGTAGACGTGTACCCTTTTAAAATGTTATCCATTCACTCTGATATCTGCCAAGTACCCAGATAAGTGAGAACTTGAGTCATTGCTTCCTGTTTTATGTCCTTTAATATATTTCCACACAATCATCCAAGTGATCTTTCTAAAATGCATATCTAACCATGTCATTCTTATACTTTAAAGGTTCCAGTGCTGTCCTATTGCCCAATGAATAAAATCCACAATCATTAACATGAAATACCAAACACTTTAAGTTCTCACTCTTACCTAAATCGCTGGGCTCATCTTTATCTTTCTGTATTCCTTCCCTTTAATACCCTTTACAATTCAGCAATACAGTTGACCCTTGAGCAACCCAGGTTTTAGCTGCACAAATCTGTTTATTCGTGGGTATTTTCCAATAAGTACATGCGCTGGAAAAGTTTTGGAGATTTGTAACAATTTGAATATACTCCCAGATTATCTAGACATAGTTTAAAAATATCAAAACAATTTTTTAAAAGGTATGGCATGAATGCAACAAACATGTGTAGTTATTAGTCTATTTTATCATTTACTACCACAAAAATATACATATTTATTATAAAAAGTTAAAAATTATTAAAACTTAGCCCACAAACACAAATCATACATGGTGCCATTTGCAGTTTATAGAGATGTAAACAAATGTTAAAGATGCAGCATTAAATCATAGTTGCATTGCATTAATTGTAGTCCATATGTTATTACTGTAATAATTTTATACCCACCTTCTGTTGCTATTGCAGTGAGCTAAAATGTTAAGTATCTGATTAAAACTCAGTATGGCACTCATCATCTCCATGTGAGCAGTTTGTCTCTCCAGTAAATTGCAGATCACAGTAAAAAGTGATCTTTCATGGTTCTCTTGTATTTTATATTGTGTTTAGCGCAATAGTGTTAGACTTGAATAACGCCATGAGACTCATATAAATTTCCACTAGTGATGCTGGAAGTGCTCCCAAGAAGCAGAGAAAAATCAAGACATTACAAAAAAAAGTTGAATGTACCATAGATTGAGG
The DNA here is from genome assembly GCF_000164805.1 of Carlito syrichta. Classification (NCBI taxonomy): domain Eukaryota; kingdom Metazoa; phylum Chordata; class Mammalia; order Primates; family Tarsiidae; genus Carlito; species Carlito syrichta. The sequence continues at coordinate 1,248,003 of NW_007233043.1, forward strand.
TCTGCAGCTGTGGTTGCCTGTCATTTCATGATAAAAGAATCCAACTTAAGAACTACTGTAAAAAAAATAATGAAAGGAAACTGAAAGCTATTGCTGCAGCTGCACTGGCAGGTATGAAAACCTTGCACTTTTCGTGAAGTACATTTTTATCTCATACTGAAAATGCAGCTTCTATGTGGGTGCAGGATTGCTATAAGAAAGGCATACCTATAGATTCTAATATGATTTGAGAAAAAAGTGAATTCATTATATGGTAACTTAAAGGAAAAGGAAGGTAAAAGATCTAATGTTGGACAATTTAATGCCAGCAAAGGATGGTTTGATAATTTTAGAAAGGTTTGACTATTAAAACATCAAGATTAAAAAGAGAGGCAACTTCTGCTGAGCAAGAGGCAGCAGACAAGTTCCCTGACACTATTAAGAAAATCATTGAGAAAGGATATCTGCCTGTACAGGATTCATTCCAAATAGATGTACCCTATTAAAACACAAAGCCACAAAAGACATTTACAGTGTTAGTAAGGAAGAGAAGCGAGCACCAGGATTTAAGGCAGGAAGGATAAGTTAACTCTACTGTTTTGTGCAAATGCAATGAAGTTTATGATCCAAACTATCCTAATCTAGAAGGCTGCTAATCCGTGTGCCTTGAAGGAAAAAAAGTAAATACCAGCTGTCCATCTTTTGGTTGCATCACGAAAAGGCCTGCCCAATCAGAACATTTCTGGATTGGTTTCACAGATGTTTTGTCTCTGAAGTCAAGAAATACCTTACCTCACCTCATAAGGGGTATCTTCTATTAAAGTTATTTCATTATTGGACAGTGACTCTGGCCACCCAGAACCCCATGAGTTCAACATGGAAGTAGTTGAAGTGGTCTCCTTGCCCCAAACATAGTGTCTCTATTTCAGTCTCTTTATCAGGGTGTCATATGGACCCTTAAGGCTCATTATACACAATACTCTATGAAAAGGATATATGAGAACCCCGTTAGAGGGAATATCATGAAAGTCTTGAAAGATTGCACTCTTAAAGATGTCATAATTGTTATAGAAGGTCCACGAAAGCAATTGATCCTAAAATAATAAGTTACTACTACAGAAACTATGTCCAGTTGTTGTTCATGACTTCACAGGATATATAACAGAGTCAATCAATGCAATTACGAAAGTGATTGTGGATGTGGCAAAAAGGTGTGAGTGGGTGAAGGTTTTCTAGAGATGGATAATGAAAAAATTCGAGATCAAATAGAGACCACAACAGAAGAATTAACAGAAGATGATTTCATAGAGATGAGTTCTAAACCAGTCAGTGCCAGAGGATGAGGAAGAAGACCTAAAAGAGTCAGAAAACAAACTGATATTAGAAAATTTGGCAGAAGAATTCCGATGATTCAAACTGCTTTTGACTTCTTCTATGACATGGACCCTTTCTATGAGTCAGACCCTGAAACTAAAGCAAATGGCAGAAGAAGGATTCACACTATACAGGAACATTTTTAGAGAAATGAAAAAGCAAGAGTCAGATGGGAATTACAATGCATTTCCATAAAGATACACTGAGTGTGCTTGCCTCTTCTACCTCCCTTTTCACCTTCTCAACCTCTTCTGCCTCTGCTACCCCAGACACAGCAAGACCAACCCATCCTCCACTTCCTCAGCCTAAACAACATGAAGACAATGATGATGAAGACCTTTGTGATAACCCATTTCCACTTAATGAATAGCAAATATATTTGCTCTTCCTCATGAGTTTTAATAGCATTTTTTCTCTAGCTTACTTTGTTATAAGAATATAGTATATAATACCTATCACCTACAAAATTTGTGTTAATCAGTTGTTTACATTATGAGTAAGGCTTCCAGTCAACAGTAGGTTATTGGTAGTTAGGTTTTGTGGAGCCGAAGTTATACACTGATTTTTTTTTTTCTTTTTTTTACTATTGGGGCGGGGAATTCAGCACCCCTAACCCTTGCACTCTTCAAGAGTCAGCTATATTATATTTCTGGGAGGCCTTGCAGCTACTTTCCCAGAGAAGGTCAAACTGATTATCACCATGCTACATCACAGTGTTCTGTTTACTCCCTTGCCTCTGAAACTAGACTCTAGGTTCCTTATTGAGAAGGACAATGTGGCAGTTGTCTTCATATTTCCAAGGATTTGCATAGTGTTTCAGAGTTATTGGAAGTCAAAAAAGAAATACTAAAATGGAAATGGAAAAAAAATATATTGTGACTACAAAAGCGCATTTGAATTTCTGCTTATTTTGTCAAGTAGATTCGTATCAGATATTTAGAAATTCCAAACTTCTTGGCATGTCAATACTTGTAACTCTGTTTCACCAAGTAACTAGACAACATGCTGATCATGAGTTTGCATTTCCTAATTTTATTATGCACAAGAATTGTCATCTATGGTTCTTGCTAAAATGTAAATCTTCCCCTACTGCACCCTAAAATCATGATGCAGTCAATGTGTGGTAGAGAAGTCACTGAAGAAAAAAATACAATGAGAAAGATCTTATCATCGTTTCTGTGATAGCCTGTATTCCCTCAAGCACCTAAGTGTTAGATAAAGATTCACTATTGTTTTATGCATTTAAAAGTCATTTCTTCAAGCTATCTTCCTCATTGCTATTAAACTGTTTGCAAACATGTTGAAAAATAATAACCAACACTTTTCTGTTTTCAAGTATTGATGTACCTTGTTCTGCACCTTATTCACCCTACTGTCTACCAACGTAGTTCCCTCAGTCAAAATAATCAAAGAAAACTATGCTTATAGAAAGAACCATTGCTGGCTAATACATGTTCATATTATGTAAATAAGCATGTACTGCTGGTGTTTGGATATGATCTTTCCATTTATTTTAGATATTCAGAAAGGAGAATGTATAGAAGGGGTTGAAGAAAATATATTTTCCAACTCTCTCTCTCTCTCTTTTCCCTTTGGTATTTCTGTGATTTCGAATTATTCAAGCTGTTCAGGTTATTAAACAGTGAATCCAGCTGACTTAAAAATATAGAAATATGCCACACAGGCTCTTACAGAAAGTTCTTTAAGAGCTTCTATTATCTACTGAAGAACTAATGCACTTCCTTAATTGTGCCTGCTGGGTGATCAGGCACAACTGGCTGTGGAATTCAGGCCCACACAGAAATGCAAGGCTGAGAAAAGGACATTTGCTCAGCAAGAAAGGTTGCAGAAGCCCTTTGACAAATGAGACAAAGCAAGTCAAGTAATACTAGAAGGGCTTTTTGAACATTTTCAGTAATTTGGTTATAACTAACTCTAGAGTGCATTAGCAGAAGATTCTTAATCAGACCCTACTTTTCCATTAGAGAGACTAATTACAGTGTGTCTTTTATTGGTAGATTTATTTTTCCGCCATAAAATGCTTAGCAAATATAAACGAATTTATTTGAGTTTCCCTTTGTCCATATCTCCGTTTTCTGAAAGGTTCTGAATCTGTCACATGAGCGACTGCACACACAGAGGGCACTGTTCACTAAATAATCCTTGTTCTGCTGGCAAATGATTAAACCAAATCCATATTAACATGAGATCAACTCCCATCCCTCAAATGTAGTGTCTGTTGTAAAATCTTGTTTTTACAAGTCTGGTTAAACTCTGCTATCTTAATTCTATTTCTTTTAGAAAAATTACTTTCAATCTGAGTGATTTATTTTCCTCTTGCTGAATATATCTGCTGCTTGGCTGGTGATCTGCTTAAGAAGACATCTAAATTATGAGGCTGTCTAGTGGGGAGGAGTGTTTGTCTCATGCCTGGGTGGCTAAGATCACAGTTAATCCAATATCATTTTTTCTTTGGACTACATTCCTCCCAAAAGGCAGAGTAACCCCTGTCTTGCCAGTGATCTTGAAGATATTACTTATGAGGGAAAAAATGAAGTTACTTCGGTCTCTAGTCAGATTCAGTTTTACTTTTTTGTCAGTAAAGCAGTATCGATGGGTTTCCAGTCACATGTGCATAATTCATGGAATAATATATCTTACATCTAGAACCAGCAAACGTGAAAACAAAGAGATATGGGTATAATGGCATGTTGAGCAAAACTATACAATGAAATTGGGAAAAATCATACTGCATTACTTCATTATTCTTTTATTTTTTGCTGATTATAAATTTGAGAAGTTTTAGGAAAACACAAATTATGTTATCCATATCTGATCATATTCTTTTTCTGTGTTGGCTACTTTAGTGTTTTTGTTTTATTTTCTTGCATTCTCAATACTGCTTCCGATGTTTCTATAATTTAATAGACAAATATTTATCTTTAGGCTCTATATTGACATTTCCCAATTGGTGGCATATTGCAGAACAATTTTTCATACTGATGATAAAGTTAATATATATGATTTCTAATCTAAATGATTGATAGACGACAATAATTATACCTTATTGAGCGCCTGCTGTATGTCAACCTTTAACCACATATTTAATGCATGGTACACCACTAGATAGCTCTATTGTCTAAATATCCATATATTAAAATCATAGAAAACAGTCTCAGTTGAGTTTATATTGAGAACAATGCATATATTCATTTATACCTACATTTTTACTCACTCAATTAGTATTTCAGTAAATATTTTTTAGCATCTGGATTAAATACCGAAGATAAAATGGTAACAAAACAAAACAAATACTTGCCCTCATTCAAATTTTCACTCTAGGGAGAGTTGAATTCACAAAGTTATTTAGGAAGCACAAAGTTACATACGCTACCCCAAACAACGTGAATTTAAAATGGCCCAAAAGAAAAACCTGTAAAGGTACCAGGAATAACACTAAAGAGTGATTTCATCTTAGTGCACATGATTTTTAGGGTTTTAGGGAGAACTAAATAAAATTATATGTCAAAAATCTTGTATAATGTGTAGTACATATTAAAAGTTTATAGCAGCTGTCTAATATGATATTGATAATATTAATGCATTTTGATTTAGTATTATTAGTGTTGTTATTACTGTGTATAAACACTGCATTTGGCTCTGAGCTTTCAAATAGTTAAAGCAAAGATATGTCTAGTAGGTCAAATGTTTTAAATTCTGGTCATTTAGTAAAAACAACAATTGTTCCTGAAAAGCAGAAGTATTCCTGATCCTAAGACAACACTGAAATTTCTCCTACTATTCAAAGGAAAGAAAACAGTAGTTGATTGAAACATGACATCATTCTCATGTTAGACTCCGAGATGATTTCATGTTTTCAATAACACCCTTAAAAATTACTAAAAGGCACAAAGAGACTATCATCATACTGGAGGATAAACTAAAATGAGCTCTGTTACTCAGTTCCCTAAGTTTTTTAGAAGTATATTTGATAATATTTTAGAGTATAAGGATCACATCATTTAAGAAAAATCTCAAAAAAATTTCTGACTCAGAAATATACAAGAGCTCAAAATTACAGTGAATGAAAAATCTGGATTGCAATTGCTTTGCTGCCAGCTAAGTAGAGGTTCACATGATTTAATAGATCTTTTAGCCAAAGACATGATCAATCGTCTCTGTGTAAGATGTGTTATCCAGAAGTTTCCATGACTAAAGAAAGAAGTTTGAATGCAACTGTGCTGAGAAGGCTAAAAGTATCCTTAAAATATCATTTTAAATTCATAACTGATAAAAATAATCCAACCCAGATCCGTGCGTATGTGTGTGTGTGTGTTTTTTCCCCACATTGATTCTTTATCAACTATTCCAATATATGGAAATCTGTGTTAGGATATTGAATGACAAAATAGGTTTTACTGTGTGATGTTTAAATAGGTAAACATCCATTGTCTTTCCTGTTTTAGATTAACATTTCTGATATAAGTGTGAAAAACAGCAAATTTCCTGAGGTCTTTTCCAGGTTTACTAGTAGATAATTTTAACTACAGTTAATTTTAGTGATTTAGCTAACCTCCAAGATACAGTAAAATGAAAACTTGTTTTCTTCCTGGGTAAATGTGTTAAGGATATTTAAATTAGCAACCAACAGTTCAAAACTATGTTGTGAAAAAGTATTTTATATGAAAAAATTCTTTGTACCATATGTAGTACATGTTTTATTTCTTGCATACATGTTCCTTATATAATCATGGAACTACATTTTAGATCTCAGTTATCTAAAAAACACTCTGATTTTTAAAAATAAAACTGTCTTTGTCCTCCTCTTCACAGATAAAATTTTCACTAACAACCATATAATAATAAACAAATGTGGGTTTCAATATTATACATGGAAGTAATTTTTGCTCTCACAAAGATAATTTTAAAGGGGTTTATTCCACTTGTCATTAGGCATCAGCACTGATCCAAACATTTGCATAAAGTCATATGCAAATACTATATGCATGAAAGATGTAAATTTATTTTTGTATATAGCTGTGTATGTGCCTGCACCAGCACACAAAACAGATCATATCAAAAACAGGGCGGACTTTGAACATTTATATTTGTAAAAATATCTGTTGACACAGCATTTTAACATACACTTTGTCTTCTAAAGTGTCTTAATGTCTTGATTCATAGTAAATTAATACGTTTGTTTCCCCAGTGGTGAACAAGTTGCTTTGCAGAGTCAGGACAACAGCAGACATTAACATCAGTTTTTGCGGAATTCTGTTTTTCCTAACATAGTGCCATGGAATAACCTAACGTATATAAAGATAAGGGTGAAGAAGATGATGAGGTATGGACATCTTTAGAATTTCTGTATGACAAAAACTTAGATGTAGTTTTCCTCCATGCCAAATAAAGTAGGAGGAATTGGTTTAGAAGAAAGACGGTTAATCTACTTTTGAACATTTATAGTTGGAAACTCTTATGAGATTATCAGATAGAGAAGTTCACTTGAGAATTTGGAGTTAAATTATAAATTCGTCTGAATCCTATGAAATTGTTGATTTTTAAAATTATCTGACCTATAAATATGGCAATTTATGGGTTCTAACTCATATGTAGATTTGAAAGAAATCAGCATGCAATTGTGCTATGGCTTAGGAAGGAAGCACTGGTAAGATGGTCAAAGAGGAGTTCAGGGGTAGGAAAACTTGCATTTGAGAGGTTTCAGTTTGCATTACATTGGTTTTGTATACTAATCCTGGAATTATTTTTCTGTAATAAATGAACCTGAAGAGCACAGTATTTTAGGTTTTCTATCAAATATTAACAATCAAATTTGAAATTGAATTAAAAGGACTACTTAAACAGTTAGGCTCCATTGAGTCACAGAGAATAGATAGAGAACACTGTAGAAAATGTGTGTGTGTGTGTGTGTGTGTGTGTGTGTGTGTGTGTGTGTGTGTGTGTGTGTGTTTTCATAATGTCTCACTGCTCTAGGAGGGTAAGATTTGGTAATATGTTAAGACATTTAAACAGAAAAACCTTTGTTTATCACTTGGCTAGGCAGGGTGAAAGGCAGCAAGATGTGGTGGATTTTTGTGACTTTTGAAGGTCAGCTCTTCTTTTGTCAGCAGTATTTTCAGGAACTACTTTCTTTTACCATCTCAGAACAAGTCCTTTGGGTGGAGCTTATGCTGCTTCTTGTTTCCGGTTGGTGATGTGACATTCGGCTTGCCAACTCGAGAACCGCATGAATCTGACTACAGTGGTTGGTAGAGGCAATATATGCGATTCATTGTAGGCCAATGTAAATTAGGTAATAAGACTTTGGTTCAAATTCTTAGGAAAAAGGTGTTACCCTGTTAAAGAAGGTAGGTCTGGAAATGCCGGAATCTTGATTAATACACAGGAAGCATGAAGTTGCTGAGCAGAGGGAAGTGGGGAATTATTAATCTACTTCCTTCTGGGTGTGTTTTCTAGAATGCAAAACTTCTTTGGAGGGCTCTGCATTTGGGAGACACTACTAGTAGACTTTAGTTATTTACATTTCACTGGGCACAGGTTTACAAAGTAATAGCATCTTTACCCTTAAAAAAAAAAGAGAAAAGTCATTATGAAATCTGAGGTCCTTTTAGACCATTTCTCAAACTGCAGCTATATGAGTACTGTAATGGAGATAAATGCAACTTCTGTTACATTCAGAGATTCCCATCATTTTTAAGAATACTCCACTGAAAAACTCTATTCCTATATATACATTTCACAAATATATTCAAAATTTACTTCAATTTGAAAATCCTCTATAAGAAAATAAATCATTTTTATAGGTTCTACTTTCATTCATTCTGCTTTCTGAAATGCATATTTTCTCATTTTTCTCCATAAAAAGTTTGTTCTTTTCAGCCCAGCTTAAATACCAACATTCTAATGAGACTTTTTTTTTTTTAACTTATCCTGATCTCCCCTCCCCACCCATTCCCCAAAGGCCCTGGAAATCACTATTCTGCCCTCCGCTACGATGTCAATGAGATCTTGAGCATCATTTTTTTCTCTCAAAACACATCACGAAACATGTTTAGATGAACTTATTTTTCCCTGTCCAAAAATATTAATTAAATGCTTATTAATGTGGCAAATGCTATGTTCATCACTAATTTTTTTTCCTTTTCTAAGGCTAGAATATATTCCTACCCTGAAACAAATTTTAGTCTTGGGAGAATTACAAGTACATTGTCAATTAATTAATATGTGAGAAGAACTTACAAATATATCCCTACACATGAAAAATTCGAGGAAAACACGAGTTGTGTGAGCGTAAGCAAAAGAAGTAAGAGATAATGAAGAAGGGTTCTTCTGAAGCAGGGAAGAGAGATCAGCACATGAAAATACTTTCAGGGCCCAGAGAAAGGCAGGATTTAATCATAAAGGGCAATGGAGAATCATCGAATGGTCTTAGGTAAGGGTGCGTCAATAAGCAGGTTACATGCTAAACAGATGGAGTCATCATTCATGTTTATTTTCACCTTGGACAGTTCTGGTTCATGCTTGTTGGGCTGGTGCAATTATTCATTGCTGTCTTTCATTCTCAGATATGTTGTCGTTTGAAAAGTAAAATTATGTGCTCATCCTAACAGTGGTCCAGGATTAAGCTAGAAGGGGCAAGAGAGGAAATCTGTTTCATTAAGTCAGTCTAAAGAAGAAAGCACCTAAACCAAGTCAGTGGCCAGGGAAACGGGAAAACAAATAGAAGCATTTTGTTCTACCATCGTCAATTACTTGTACCGTGATTTAGCACTTAATGCATTTTATTCTATGTTAGGATTTATTATTGATATGTTTATATTTCCCATTCAATCTTAATTGTTAGAGGACAAAGACTACATCTTCAAGTTCTGTTTTATTTATTTCAGAGATTAGTTCAACGTCTTGAACAAACTGCTCACTGAATAAGGATATATATTGATTTGAATTAATATAATTTTTACTAGTACCTTTTACAAAGAGAAATAAGTGTTTAAAACTCTTTTATGACTCTATTATTTATGAGAAATAAAATTGTAGCCACATACATTAATGATATGTAACAGTGTATATATAGTCTTAACCCTTTCTCTTTGGTTTTATTGGATGACTTCTTCATTTTAGACCATCAAATAAGCTCTCTATTAACTAAGAATAACTCAGAGTCTTGATATCAAGATAAGAGGTACCTATAACCAAAGGCTGTAGGAATGCATGGGGCCCGGTAAGTAGTTGGGTCTCAAGAAAAAATTTTCTGAATGAACAACTAAATTCTTCATTTTTTAAATAGTTGGCAAAGATAAGTTTTTGTTTTATAGTTTATATTGCTGTATTTCACTACGTGGCCATGATAAGGATTACTTGCTCAAGGGAAGGACTATAGCTCATGTATTATTGTGTTCACATTGGAAGAATTGCTGGTACTCAGCCAGGTTTTTATTCTTCTGGAAGCATCGCCATTTAAGGAATTACCTTTGTAGAAATGGTGCCAAATAAAACCACCAAAATAACAATCAATCTTTAAATCACTGTCAGAGTAAAAGAGTTAATATTTAGGATGGCAAATTTATTATTACATACAAAAATAGATGCGCACCAAATAAGGTGATCTGTCCTTTTACTGTCCATTTCACAATAAGTAGATTGCCATGCGCTGCCATAATTAACATGCAATATGAAGTCAAGATGTTCATTTTAAGCTTTCTCCTCAAATTAAATGGTTTTATGATTTCCTGGGGGGATTGCTGTCTAAAGTTTATCAGCAGAATAACTATGATTCCATATATGGAATCCTGCATTCAATAGTCAAATTTGATGTTACAGTGTTCAACATTTTTGCCTTCTTTCACTATTGTGATTTCTCCCACTCTGAAATATATACAATTCAACAATGTGCATGCCAGGTCATATTTAATTTGTAATGCTAAGAATATAATTGCTTGGCAGGTATCCTCAGTGTGAATTCTGCTGATACTACACTTTATATTTTATAACCACATTTATTTTCTGTCTGATTTTTCCAAAACTCAATAAAAAATATGCCGAAAACTTCATGACAGATCTTCAACTCCCTTGTATTTGACCTACTTTTCCCCAATAACCCCAAAAGGTCCTAACCTCTATTATCAAAATCTCGATGCAGATGGAAACTCTGATGAGATTCTAATTAAGTGAAAACCTTTCTGTAATTATACATGTTCACTATTTAATGAGAATCTTTCTATAATTAGAAATTTATTTGGACACTTTAAGATTTCACAGGCTGTTGCTGTGGTGTCCTAATTCAAACATTTTTCATTCATGAGGGGGCAAAGTTCTCTTCCCACAAATGTATCACTGCCAAGGGAAATTTCTCCTTTAATTAAGTGTACTATATTGTTGCAGGATGACTCATAAAACTTATTTTCACTCTTTCTTTTCTTAAACATACAGCCAATATCATTGCCTTATGAGGTATAAGAATTTAACAGTTGTGGTTAACTGTTAAGAGTTTATTAGAATCCAGATAAAATTTCTATCACTAAAAAAACACTTAGGCAAATTTTGTCTTGGAAAGAGCCAAGAAGCCTTTGAGTCTGTTGCGGACAACAAGGGTAGTCAAAAGAGAGAAACAAGGGGCAACTACATAGACACATGTCTTAATTGGCTCATGATTGGACCTGAGGGTGGGAAGACAGGAAGCTTGAGAAATTCAGTTCACAGTGGCGATGCCTTTTTCTCTGGCTAATTTTTGTGTTTCCTCTCTGTATCATGGATTATTTCATATTAAAAACAAATATTGTTAAATAGCTTGTCTTTGCTCCCTCCTTCTCAAGACCCTGGAGAAATCACACTCCTTTCTGAAATGTGCAGCCACAGGAAACCAAGTTTTACTCACAGGTAGAAAGTTCCATACTGTGAATCAGATAAAGAACAAAACCCAATGCTGGGAATAAAGCTGGCTGCATGATCCCTACCAACCAGCCGGGCAGTATAGCCTTTTCTGAGATCTCAGAAACATATTGAAGACTTTTGTTTGTTGGCCTGTATTGGTTAAAGACAATTTTTTCCTCCCCCGGTGGGAGGATATTACAACTCTTTCTGTTCATTAAGAGAATCATAACATTTTCTGTCAGTTTAATAAACTTTAGCAACTTTAGTGCATCATCTGAGGAAATGACACTGAGAGGTCCAATAATTTGCTCTGAATCTCTAAGCTACCAGGTCAGGAGGAACAGAAGTCCCTGCTAGTCAGTTTAGCTGCGATGAGGAAATCTTTGTCACCGGGGAAGCTCATCAGCATTAAAGATGAGCTGACCTAACGATGGGCTAGTCTTCTGTAGATGCAGTCATCCTACTGGTTTCTGTGTAATTGAATGTAAATAGATGTAAATGTAAATAGATATAAATGTAAATAGTTTGTATAAGTTTCTAGTAAATATAAACATTAATAGCTTTAACAAGTTGTCTTAATTTCTAGCAAAATAAGCATTAGCAAGCGCTAATTGGAGACTTAAATAATAAGGTGGTTATGTTAATCAAAATCATTTCATTTGTCCATTGAAATTTAAAATATAATTAAAAGGTTCATTCTTAATACCTTGATAACTTAATAAAATATAATTAAAAGGTTTATTCTTTATTCTTAATAAAAGGTTTATTCTTAAAATATATGGGAGAGTGAATAAGTAAATAAACTATGGAAAAACCTTTATTATGAAATATATAGCAACCAATTAGAAAAATTAGAGATATTGTTGGCAATGCTTCTGAACTTAATTTTTTTTTTTTAGATTGGAAAATGCAGTTTATTTAGAAAGTAAATTAGAGAGAGAGAGAGAGAGAGAGAGAGAGATTCACCTCCCCAAAGTGGGGGAGGGGGCCAAAGCTAGAAAAACATGGCAGTCATAGCTTGAGGAGCCATATGGCCAGACCAGAGTTTAGCAAAGCAATGGTCCTGAACGTGAATCTTACTTGTTTATCAAGTATTCCCTTAGTTTCTAGGTATTTATCTATAGTGCTACTTTTTCTTTGCTGTGACTTTTGAAGTAATATGCTTCAAGTGTCTGTTGAATCTTCTCAGTTAGATTTTTAAGTAGTTTTAGAATGACGATATGTGTTCTTTAATATCTTCCATGGAGCCAAGGACAGGGTGATGGAGCAGAGAGCTCCTCTATGTTAGAAGTTTGCACAGTAATTTAAAGTGTCCCTTTTTCACAATGCTATTTCCCAGAACTCAGCCATGTGAGAACAGAAATAGCTTTCTAGTGAAAGCAAGTGTTATCTTAACATATTTTTTAATCCATCAGATATGTCTTAATGTTTAGAAGATATACGGATGTTTTGATTATTCTAAATGCAAGTAGATAGTTCTACATTAGAGCTTTCAAAAATTTTTCAAACTAAAGTACTCTACCTATTATCAACCCTAGAGTATTTCAAGAGGCTATTTAAAGTCTTTACTTTTCAATTTATTATCTTCAATGACTATTATTTACTCCAAGAGAAAGTTCAAGTTTATGGATAACATCATTTATTTATAACAGAATAAATCTTTTAAATCTGATAAAAATTACAAGGTTATAAAGTATATTAAGTTCCTCTAACAGATGACTTAACTTCTACACTTTCTGACATTTTCTGCAATAACATTTTATTTTAAATGTCAACCATACATAAATTCAATCTCGTCACAGACACTGAGATGTTCAAAAGTTCTCAATTTTAGACAGGAAGTGGGGGGTGGGGGAAAGCAGTCCAGAGAGAGAGAGAAAATAACTTTAAAAGCCTGTATCTGAAAATGCCTCAAAATGTTCATCCCTTCTGTAAGTCAAAAAAAGCCATCCTGAAATGTGGCAATAAATTATGCAATGCATCATAAATTTTGAATTGCCCATTGTAATTGTGGCACAATGTTTCAGAACAATGTCACAGAGAAGAAAACTTCCAATACGACTTCTTCCTGTGCTTGCAATATAATTTCTACATTTTTAAAGGAAAGTGGATACCCCAAATTTAAATTAAACTAATCTATTAATACCGCAGAAGTGAGATGACTCCTAAAATGTTCACTTCAGTTTTTGTAAGAGTTAGGGGTCAAAAAAATTAATTTATTTTAAAAGCTATAAGACCTTACTTATATCAACTTCTGATATATAACAGAACTGGAACAATGTTCTGTTATTTTTAATTACTATAAAGCACTGATGATTTCAAGGGTAAAAATATTAACTAAGAGCTATTTTTAATTGATTTTAAATTTCAATATAATCTATATAGTAATTTTTCTTTAAGATTTGTGTCTTAAAACACATAATTACAAAATACAGAACAAATTCAACAGATGTTTTAATTCTAAGAAAATGTTTATTTCTAAGATTGCTTCTTGTCAATGTGTAGTTACTTACACTGATATTCATCAATTTTTAGATGAATTGCTAAAGTTAATCTCTATTTCTATTCTCTTTTTTCCCTGCTGGGGGCAATATCCCTCCATTGCTATTTAGGAAATGTCTCAATAGTACTTACAGAGAAACTGTGTTTTTTAAAGCAACGCTTTAAGTCACTAAAGTAAAATGAGGGCAGTATGCCAAATATATGTCCTAATAAAACATTTTAACAATTGCAAATGCATAGAGTTTTATAGCTTATTTCTACAATCTGCATAGTAAATTTTTTTAAATGATGCAATAATGACTAGAAATGAATTCTTTTTTCCTACCTGCATAATAATTTTATATAGGAAGTGTTTATTACTAGAATCCTCAGAGTCTCCTAAAGCTAGCTATACTTTCTTTTTATACTCCTTAAATGATATCTCATAAGTTGAAGGAGATATAAGATAAGAAATGAATAACAGATTGGAAAGAATAATCATACATAGCTACAAAAAATTATGATTATGTAGTCACATCCTTATTTTATAAATTTAAGTTAGTATTTTATGTTTAAATTCAATTATATTATTTAAAATTCACTTTGAAATGCTAATAGCTAGTCAAGAACAATGTATAGTAATAAAAGTACAATTCAATTTTTAAAACTTACTAAGAGAATTATATAATACCTCATGATAAAATAAATTTCTTACTTAATATACAACTATTTTAACCTTGCATTTCATTTTGAATACAGAAAACAACCATTAAGCTCTTATTTTAAACGTATTAAATACATACACACACTTAAACGTGCAGAAAAGAGGCAGAGCACTATGCTTCTCAATTTGGAAAACTTAATTACCTAGAATTCAAACAGCAAGAACATTATTTTCTCTTTATCCATTATATCTTCCCTGACAATTTTGGCCTAGGGTGCTCTTTCTTCTTTTTGATCCATCAAAGTAAGAATTTCTGGAATTGTGTATATGCTCAATTGCAGTACACATTGTATATCTGTTCGTTCTGTTCACATTTGTCCTTTACACACAGAAATTCTTTAAATACTACTATGAAATATTTAGTTATTTTTCTTATTTTTCTCCCATAATTTCTCCAGTGCTTGCAAATATGGTAGATATATAATGTATTTTTTAAAATACGTTTCAACAAACATGATATGAAACAAAGTGTGAACAAATGTGAACATTTTCTCATTAAATTTTAGTAGACATGCATTTTATTTAAAAAGAATGACTGAGCACTTCAAAAGACAGCAGTTTTGTTTACATGCATTCAATATTTAATATCACCACTTAGCTCTTCTTAGTACTTAGTTTCTGGTTAGGAGACAGAGGTGACAATGTGACACACCCTTCTAGACATGGAAATAAGGAAAAATGATCTTCTCAGAATCAACTCATACACACTCAATGACTAGACAATGATTTGAAAAAAAAAACAGTAAAGCTAGAATGAACAATAGGAAAGAAGAAAATTGAGAATTACTACTAACAATGATAACAATCACAATCAGCAGTATGAGGGCACATCTGCAGTATGAAAATTTAAAAAAGCAAGAATCTTGGTGGGAGTGTAAACTAGTGCAACCTCTGTGGAAAGCAGTGTGGCGATTCCTAAAAGCTCTAAATATCGACCTCCCATATGACCCCACATTCCCCCTACTGGGAATATACCCTGAAGAACTCAAATCACTCTATAAAAAAGATACCTGCACACGTATGTTTATCGCAGCATTGTTCACAATAGCAAGAACCTGGAACCAACCATGCTGTCCATCAAAAGAGGACCTGATTAAAAAAATGTGGTACATATACACGATGGAATACTATGCAGTCGTAAAAAAGAACAAAATCATGAACTTCACAGCAACCTGGATGGAATTAGAGTTTATAATACTGAGTGATCTCTCATAGAAACAAAGATCTGAGTATCACATGTTCTCACTCATAAGCGGACCTTGAACATCTATTGTAATACTCTAAGAAAAGGATGGACAGTGGAAGGAAACTATGGGGGGGACAGGGAGTGAAAGGGAGGTGGGATTAACGGTAGTCAGTATCTGTCTGGGGATGGGGGGGACACTCCTTATCAACAAGGGTGACTGAACGATGCATATTTGTATACCTAACCCTTAACTGTATCCCACAACTTTAAAATAAAAAATGTTTAAAAAAAAAAGGCAAGAATCAAACCAGATGCCTGTGCCATTCTCTGGCGCTAGTATCTATCATCCACTTAACGATGGAGATTATAGTTGCCAGATCTGGCAAATCTAGATGGTTCCCTCAAGAAATTAGATTCTTGGTTAAAAGGGAGGAATTTCTCAGTCAAAGGAACAGTTAATGGACTATGAGGAACCATCTTTCTACTTCTGGAAACTGCAAACAAACTTTCAAGATCTGAATGCAAGAGTGTGAAGGAATCTTCTACAATGTCATCTGGTAACTTTCTAGGGGAACGATTGAGCTCAAGAACTTGAGCTCTTAAGACATTGTGACAAATATATTGCATTGTGAAAATGAAAATATTAAATATTTGGATCATGCAATTAGTTCTTCTTGTTTTCAGTACCAAACTGAACAAGCACTCGTCTAATTTTTTAAAAATGTTTTTCCTTGAAATTTAACAGGAAATAAAATAGGTATTTTTCATATAGACAGGAAGCAACCTGGTAGGTATGACAGGAGTCAATTAACCAAACTTTATCTGTACGATGTCCACTTGTATACCTAATCCTGAATTGTACCCTACATCTTTAACATAAAATATTTTTAAAAGGAGTGAACTAAAATCAGCAATTTATTATTCTAGTTTACATATCCGTCTCTTTTTTTTTTTTTGAGTTGGAGTCTCACTCTGTCGCCCAGACTGGAGTGCAGTGGCCGCTCCCGGCCACCGCAGCCTCGACCTGCTGGGCTCCGGCGATCCTTCCGCCTCAGCCTTCCCAGTAGCCGGAATTACAGGCAGGTGCTACCCCACCCGGCTGATTTTTTGATTTATTGTAGAGATGAGGTCTCGCCTGCCCAGGCGGGTCTCGAACCCGCGGGCTCAGGCAATCCACTCACCTCAGCCTCCCAAAGGCATGGCATTACAGGCTGAGCCACCGAGCCCGGCTACATATCAGTCTCTTAATAGCTTTAGACATTGAGGGTTCAGCTTTAAGTAATGGACTCAATCTCACTGTGTGAACAAAATCTAGTGATTCAACCTCTAAAACTGAGGAATAGACCTAGTGGTAAAACAAACTTTTATTCAGATTAGTCATTTTACTAAGAATGAATCATACACACACACACACACACACACACACACACACACACACACACACACAAACACACACACGTACACACACACACACACACACACACACACACACACAAATGAATGGAGTCATTAGTAAAACCTCCCAACTGAATCTGGATTTATTTAGTTCTGGAGATGAAGATGAACTGAAACGTACTGAATTCTTCTCTGGTCCTAAACTAATTATTTCCAGTTTCTGTAAAAGTGCTCCTTTTGGACATTCCATCAGCAGCACTATTTTAACATGTTTAACTGAAACCAAAATGTCCTATTTGAAACCTGGTACTTACTATAATTGTTAATTACATGATCATCTTTCTAATTACTTGGATTTGAAGTCAAAGTTATCTTTTATCCCTTTCCACAACAGATCATAAAATATTTTGTAGACAGGCAGACCTAGGTTCTGTGACTGGAGGTAACTTATTTCATGTCTCTCAGCCTCTCTTTCTTTTGTGTGGAAAATGAGGATAATGACTTAAAGTATTGCTGGGAAGGAAAAAAATAAGATGATGTCTGCATAAAGCTGAGGAGGGTTCTGGCTGAAAAGGAAGGCTCAAGACGTGCTTAGTAAAAGAAATTGGAAGTACATTATAATCTTGATGCAACTGGGAAGCAATGTGTGCATAGTTATGCCAGGAAGCTAGCTGGTATTTTTCATTATCAAAACAGGAAATTGCGAGATGTTGGTAAAATGGTGCCTTGTGAACAACAGGCAGGATTCTGAGTGTAAGAGTAGTATTAAGTCGATATCATTCTCTGCAGACACTGCAAACACTGACTGGATATTTATCTCTACTCACAATGGAACAAGATTGAGTGTCACTATTTAAAAAAAAATAAGTCTTCAAATTTATGAATTATGAATTTGGCATATGGTACAATGATTCCAAGCTCGTTAACTCAAAATTGTCTTAGTATATCAAAACAGTCTTATAATGCATTCTAGCTGAATGGAATCATAGATGTCATCCGAATTTTGTCTTCCATAGTTGAGGTCAGTAAGAATTAGAATGGTAGGGCTCAGTCTGTGAAATCAGCCTGTTAATGGCAGTGTCTAAGCTGAGACTCACTTCTGTCTCCTTCTCCTAATCCTGACTTTGAATGCCAATAACTATGCTTCTTGCATCTTTTTTCTACTAAATTTTATTCTAAGATCCATTTGTATTTCTTAACTCTAAATACAATGTGATAAAATGCTATATCTTTAAGGTACAAAATATCAAACATGGAAGAAATATGTAAGAAACATATTCAAGGAATAACTTTCATATCCTCGTGGTTAGGTTTCTTTTTCTGTAAAAAAATATAACTTTTTGAAAAATTGAAGTCTATTTAGTAAAGTGTTGATTAGATGTGCTTAATATTGATTTGATTTCCATGATACATACATCATATAATGCTACATGTATTCCGAAACAAGTAGTGATTTTAGAAAATAGTGCTTTGTGAGTGAGGTATAGGTTAATTTGATAATAAAACAATAGATTTCTGTTCATATTATCTCTCTCTATTATACAGCTCCAGAAGTTATAATGATAACATTAGAGATAGTGCATATAAAAATTTTCTCTTCTACATAGAAAACCACAGGGTTTAAATACAAAATTGAAGAAAGCAATTTTAGTAGAAAAAGAATCATATGAGAACTAGACAGATAGATTGCTATAAATAATATTATCATTTCTTCCTAGTCTTATTTATTTATTGTTTCTTTATTTAAATACCAGATAATGCTTTTAAATCTTCTGTAACTTTATATTCTGTAATTCTTGCCACTAAGACAAATATTTTGATCAAATATTTTGATTTTTAGAAAATAGAAATACTTCCATATTTTTTTCGTGATATGTACTATAATTTCATCTGATCTGTCAGAGATGTTGAGATTAAGTAAACTTTCATGACATACAGCCTGACACACGAATTTTCCAAACGAGAAAACTGAGACACAGAGGGTTAAGGTAATTAGTGGCAGAGTTAGAACCGGCATTTAGGTCCACGGACAAGTATGATATTCTTGGAGTATGCCATAATGGTTGTATTTGTAGTTTTCTTCTCGAGATTTATTTCTGGGAAGGTTTTATTCAGTATTTCATGTCTTCATTCTTTTTGCTCAACCCTAAATCACTTTGATGGGGAAACACTTAAAAAGAAAAACAAAACAAAACAACTCTCAAGACAAGCAAGCAAAACAAAATCTAACTATAGCAACCACAACAAAACATGAAAATAACTCAAAATAAGGATATTTCATCAGGTTTAACGATGAACAGCTTTTGTTGTACACCTCCATGATTTTGTTTATTCTATCATCTTCACTTAAAACGTTCTCTCTCCAGGACTTAGTTCATTTTTACCCATTCTTTGAGACCAAGGTCAAATAGCACCTTCTCAATTAAGCTTGCCTGATTTTATAGTAACAAATTATTTCTTCTTAACTTTTACAACACATTTTTTCTTACCACTCAAATTCTGGTATCTCCAAGTGCCAACATGACAAATTAATTTAGTAAATATGACATCCCCCTCCGTCCTTCAATTGCATTTTAGGCTCACTTGAAGGCAGGCATTAAATCTTATATATTCCCTTCTACTTTGCGGGATGCCTGGGAGTTGCGATCTGCCCGTCCCCCTTATTTTAAAAAAAAAAAAAATTATAAAACCTTTAAATTCTTCACTTTAATATTTTTGCATCGAAGCTGATAACAGATACAATGCATGCCTTGCCACCCCCCTCCCCCCAAAAAGGGTGGAAAGGACAAGCAAGAGACATTATATGGAACTAACTCAAATGAGAAAGTTCTTGGTAACAGTTTTTTTTCCTGGGCTTCATGTTTGAGGCAGGAGGAAAAACTTAGAGGGCGGTGTACAGAGCCAGAAGTGACCAGTACTTCTGACGGTGGAGCTAGGACTGTAAATGACCCTCCCAGACTCCCTTAGAAATAACCTTTACAGACTGAAGCTAGCTTGCTGGAAATACCTGCAACATTGCCTTGACTTAGCCTCGTCAGAATGTTAATGCTATGGGAAGCAGCCCCCAGCCAATGTTGGGTATGGAGTTGGCAGATGAATATTTCAGTGGTTTTGGTTGTGCTACCTTGTCTCCAGAATTTCCCATCATTCATATCCTCGAGTTACCTTCTCTTTCCTGTCTTACTTCCTCATTCCTAGGCTATTAATTCCTGGAATAACAGATCACTTTCCAAAAAACTGCTTGCACTAAAACTTCTATGTCTACTTCTAAGGAAAAAAAAAAAAGTTAAGGCAGTATCTTTTGTTTATAATATATTTCAGATAAAAATTTGGTGTTTATTTCTATTTTAAATGTTCACTTAAAAAATAATCTCTTTTTTGGTCCTATGAGTCTTTTTTTTTTTCTTTTTTTATTCTTTGTTTTTTTAATACATTTTTTTTATTTTAAAATTGTGGGGTACAGTTAAGGTTTAGGTATACAAATACACATTGTGCAGGTACCCTTGTGATGAGGTGTCCCCTCCCGGTCCCCAGACAGATATTGAATGAGTCTTATTTATATTCACAGTCCATAAAATCCTTCATGGGCTAACATGTTTCTTATCTAGGCTAGAGATCCCAGTTGGTTCTTTTCATGACATTTATAGATGGTCCCACAGATTGTGTCTCTCATTTGGCCTTCTCCAATTGCGAGTACTGGCATTTCTAAAGTCAGGCAATGTTATGGTCCAAACCAGAAATTTGACAAGATGAAATATGATGTGGAGCCGGGCTCAGTGGCTCAGCCTGTCATCCCACGCCTTTGGGAGGCTGAGGCGAGTGGATGGCCTGAGCCC
>NW_007233043.1:1268960-1363946 GCF_000164805.1 Carlito syrichta
GGATCGCCGGAGCCCAGCAGGTCGAGGCTGGGGTGGCCAGGAGCGGCCACTGCCCTCCAGTCTGGGCGACAGAGTGAGACTCCAACTCAAAACAAAACAACAACAACAAAAAAATATGATGTGGAAAATACACTAATGCTACAAAATTTAATTCATGAAGAGAAAATTATTGACTGTACTGATCTAGATATTGATATTGCTTTTTTTGTAAATATCAAAATAATCGGTGGTAGGAAAACTTTTTAAAGTGATATAATGCAACATTTTAGGTGAGTTTCTTCTTCAAATCCAAGGAAAATCTTATCATACAACTGCAAATTGTAGTTAGCTTATCAGACTAGTATGAGTACTGTTCTGGTGTATAAAGTCTTTTAAGTTTTATAAGTATGCTGCTTGAGGATTGACTTTAGAGCTAAAAAATGCATATTTCATATCCACACCAATACAGTTCATTTGTTCTCATTTGTAGACAGCAGATACACATTTCATTCATCCATTAATTGTACACATTCATTCACTCATTCAAAAACATAATTTCAGTACCTGTTGTCACTAGTATTCTCCTCAAAAGAAAACAGGAATGGTCTGTGTTATTCAGAGTTTTATAATCTAGTGGGTGTTTTAAATTGAACTTCTTATCACAAATGCTGAGGAGATATAAATGTCAAATTTTACTGTAGTTATCTAAGAGATTTTGGGGGAGTATATATGAAATTTGAATAAATATAGCTGTTAGGTAAAAATATGAAATGTTATTGAGATAGCCGTTTATAGATTTATGCAAGATCTTGCCATTAGGAACAAAGTTACAGCAGAAGTATGTTTTATACCCTGGACATTTATTAAAAGAACTACAGATCTTTGTATTTATTATGTCCTGAAACATTAATTGCTACAGATTTATGAATGACCTAATTCTGTATTAAGTTTTAGCCATAAAAACTTTATTGCAACACTTGTTATGAGAAATGTGGCATAAAATTTTAAAAAGCAATTCTCAAATATTGTGTTTATTGTCTCTGCCTTGAAAGGTATTTTGTTCCTATGATTAGCATGCCTATGTAATTTTAAGCACTTCTCCAGTTTATGCTAAATTGTATGTTTAATAATTTATGTCAGCACAAAAGCCAAAATAGGAATTCAGAAAAAAAATCTTTTCTCTCTAATCTCCCCAAAGAGCCATGAATCTATTAAAATAAATGTTTGTGCTTTGAACCATCCCAGAGATCATTCAAAGTATGTTGAATCACTAAATTTATAATGTATAGGGTGTATAGGGCTTCAGGTCTTCAGAAACGGTAGCTGCTGTTTTAATTTAAACTCACTAGCATAGGAAATAACAATATCTTTGTTTTGCTGTAGGTAATTCTTAACCTAAACAAAATCTCATGTGGTCTACGTTAAGAAATACTAAAATCCCACCTGCCACTTCAGTTGCCCAGGAACTAAATAGAATAAAATATAATTTATGAATACTAAATAATTCCGTAAACTTATTTGTTATTTTTTTTAATTTGAAACATAGTTTAATGGAAATATTTATTTTAAAAATTGAAAGTGTTTTTACGTTTATGTCAATATATAGAATCTTAAATATAGCAAGTAAAGTTAAGTTAGGTCCTAAATAAATACAAATAATGCAAATATGTAAATGAGTAAGTTAACAAAATTCACACTCCCTAAGAATAGAAATACTGCTTATTTTCTTTGTTCTTCATAGTTTATTCCAGGAATCAGCCATAGCAGATGCCACTTAATCAGTGATAGTTAAAAGAACTTCTAGGTAACAGGAAGTAGCTAATGGAGAGGGAATAAACTCATAATGTGAAGTAGCATGTAAAATGCTCCATAAATAAAAATGTTTCATCTATTTGAAGTTTTATCCAATAGGAAGCATCCATGTCACTCTTGATATGACAGAGTCATAGAATGAACATGGTTTTATGGTATCCATAAGAGATTGGAGGCGATCTTTTTAATCATTTTTTCATAAACCCAATAATCTTTATACATTTACTCATTTGGAGGAAGTCTAGATTTCTGATTTATAAATAAAGATGTCTCCTGCTTACATTTTTAGATCTCTGCCTTATATTAGCTTGATAGAACAAAGAAAAAGTAACTGCAGAAGATTTAAATCAACTACTCTTACTTGTACAGGAGGGAGGAGGCAGAGGATTACCTCAAGTGAAAAATGGATTGATTGATATCTTCTGTTAGTCTTGGGGACTCACTACAACCATCTTATTTTACACTCGTACAGCTGAAGAAGCACTTTCTATAAGCCACTTCAGCTTTCTCACTATTAGACGTGATAGATATGGACTTTTATTCAGATATAAAAATGGACTCAGAATAAGCATTTTACTGACTTTTCTCACACAGTTTGTTGGGAAAATAAGACTCTGAATTCCCTTTTCTGCATGGCTTCCCACATGAAGTTTCTCAATATGTTTAGAAATAAACATTTGTGCATGAGTATCCATGTGTGTGAGTGTTTGCACATGCAAGTGTGTAAATCATGTACTTTATCATTGCACAAGGCTGATATCTTTAAGTCCCACAGTGGCGGAAGGTACCAAAAATTAAAGGGAGGAAGTGGAGGTGACAAAAATTCCTGACAACGGGAAAAGAACTCAGTGGAAAAGAGCAATAATCTCTATGCTATTTTTGTATATTGATTTTATTTCTGAGCTTTGAATAACAGCAACGCTGATGCGTCTTAAATCTGTTTCACTAGATCAGATGTGAGCTTCAGTTCTCTATTTCCATTTTTACACATTATTTCCATGTCAATGCTTTCTTCTGTCACTTTACATGTTTGAAATAGCACCCATAAATAACATAATTTTTTTTCATTTTTTTCCCCTCCTCTATTCCCTTCGTCATTGAATCCATTTCATTTATTTCTTTCTTTATTTTAGGTTGGAAAATATAGCTTATTTAGAAAGCAAATGAGAGAAAGAGAGAGTATGAAAGAGGAGATTCACCTCCCCAAGATAGGGAAGGTGACCAAAGCCAGGAAACATGGCGACGGCCATAGCTCAAAGAGCACATGGCCACACCAGAGTCTAGTAAGGCAGTGGCCCATCTAATCCATTTTAAAGGGCATGAAGACTTTATAAAAATATTGATTTGGGCCTGATGAGGTGACTCAGCCTGTAATCCCAGCACTTTGGGAGGCTGAGGCGAGAGGATTGACTGAGCTTAGAGGTTAAAGACTTCGTCTCTACAAGAAATCAAAAATTTAGCCGGGCATGGTAGTGCACACCTGTGATTCCAGCTACTTGGAAGGCTGGGGCGGAAGGATCACCTAAGTCCAGCAGGTGGAGGCTCTGGTGGCTGTGAGCATGCCACTGCACTCCAGCCTGGGAGACAAGAGTGAGATGCCAACTAAAATATATATATAGAGAGAGATAGATTTTATTTTTCTTGTCTGCTGTGTTTCTCCTCCTACTCTTCCTCCTTTTTTTTCATCTTCTCCTTCTTCTGTCTTCTTTTTCCTCTCTGAAGCCATCATCATTAACACCATCACTATTTTCATTTTTGTCACCTCCACCAATATTCACTGATCTTATATCATACATTTACTGCTAGAGATTTTCCATACAAGACTTAATTTACACCTCACAACTACCATGTAGGTCAAAATTAATATTGCCATTGTACTAAAAATGTTTAATGCCGACATTAATAATGCATTTATTTTTACAGAGACAAATACAGACAATGTGACTCCACTAGCTCATCATAGCATCTTGTTTCATCATTGCTACACAACAAAAACTTCTAAAAATATCCTTCATAGAAAATAAAATTTTATTCATAGAAAAATACTCTTCAAAAAGTCATTAAATTTCTCTTTATCCAGAGAGTATCAGAGTTCTTCTTCTTGCAGATGATTATTTTTACCATTTCCTTTTGTCTATGATGTTAATTTAGGCACTTAATTGTATACTTCCACCTATTTTGAATATTCTTTCTCATTTATTCTTAATATTCTTATTTAAGTAAGTCTTGAACCTCTTGCAAAGCAGAGATTATTATCTAAACTTCTATCTAGTCCTGGGAGCCAAGGTTGGGAGGAGGTTGCTCAGAGGAGATGCTCCATGCACACAGATTCGGTAAGCCAGCAGGCTTCCCACATTCTCAGACGCCATCAATGCACAATAACTAGCTTAATAATGATCTTTCTTGTCAAAGTCTTTCTCTACAGTTTTTCGATCACCTGAAAGAATTTTGTGATCCTTTACCATCAATATATATCAATCATTTCTTTTGAATTCTGATTAAAAATTCTCCCTTCAAAAACACTTTTCTCTGATAAACTTACTTTGTATTAATATATTAGTTGTACTATGAGCAAAACCGCAATATGTGTTTCATTTATTTACCCTTTTATTTATGTTTATGTACTTTGATGACCAAAAAATACTGAAAATGATTGATTGAAGACAGGGAACATGGTTTATTTATCAAAAAATACCTAGTTTATGCACTATCCATACTCACTAAATCCTTTACAAAAACTTATACCTATAGCACTATTCTTATCTATAGCAAGTGAATGAATAATATAGATCCCTGAAAAGTATGAATTGTATATATATGTATATGTGTGTGTATTATATATATATATTTTATTTTTAAAATATATCTTATTAATAAAAAATATATATATATATATATATATTTGAGTTGGAGTCACTCTTTGTTGCCCAGGCTGGAGTGCAGTGGCATGCTCACAGCCACCACAGTCGCGACTTACTGGGCTTGGGCGATTCTTCCGCCTCAGCCTTCCAAGTAGCTGGAACTACAGATGCATACCACCACACCCAGCTAGCTTTTGTGATTTATTGTAGAGATGAGGTCTCATCAAGTTGCCTAGGTTGGTCTTGAACCCCCTGGGCCCAGGCAATCCTCTCGCCTCAGCCTCCCAAAGTGCTGGGTTTACAGACTGAGCCACCGTACCTGGCTTAAATTATTTTAGTCATGATAAATTTTAATCTCTTCACAAAGAATATGCAATATTGTATTTCATATTTCTTTCCATCTTAGGATATGCATACTTTCTCTGCTAAGTGTTTTTATTTTTTCCTATTACAAACTTCAGTTGAACATCTAA
This sequence comes from Carlito syrichta, assembly GCF_000164805.1. NCBI lineage: Eukaryota > Metazoa > Chordata > Mammalia > Primates > Tarsiidae > Carlito > Carlito syrichta. The sequence goes on from NW_007233043.1 coordinate 1,274,086, forward strand.
CTTAGGCAAAGAGCCTTGATTTTCTGTGGGTTCAAAAAAAGAAAAACAAGGCCTAGAACATATCCTAAAGGACAGTGTGCTTTATTGTGGAGTGTAAAATCAGCACATGGATTTACAGGAGCAAAGAAGAAAGACAGTGAGAATGACATGAACGTTAGGATTATTTAGTATGTTGCATGTATTGTCAGGGTAGGTGAGGACATCAGACAAATTCTGTGGATCTGACACAGTTTTTGTGCAGCCTCTAAAGATTTCTAAGGTCATATAAATTCTGTCAAGACATTTTAAAATAGACAAAAAAAGTCAAGCACATTCTTTTTCCAATTTGGATTTATATTTTTGAAAGCCATACATGTTTTATTTAGGATTTTTAGAATCTCTGTATATACTTAACCTCTTTTTTAATGGTATGTTTATATTTTTCTAGGACTGTTTCATATGTGCAAATAACATATGATAAACAAGTTTGTATGTATTCTAAAGGCAAGAACTACAACAAATACATCTTTTGGGTCCCTTTTGGTACCAAGTAAAATATTACGCACATATGCCTTTTTTTCTAAATGTGTGATTCACAAACTACCTGCATCAGAACCATCTAATGAGCATTCAACTCACAGGTCATTAGGCCCCATTCCAGGCCACTTGAATAAGAAGGATCTGGAATTCCTAATAAGATCCCCATTGTGTGATGTAACACAGGATATTGCTTAAACTTCAAAGTCATCGTCTTGACAATCTACTAATTAGCATCCATTTTAAACTGAACACTTGCAAAATCATTTCTATTCTGAAGGATTTGCAAAATTATGCTGGAAAGGCTGTCTCAAAATTTAGAATATATACATCCAGGCAAAGATGATGAAGTGAAGTAAGAAAATAAAGGGAGGACAAGTTTCTGATTCCACGTGCTATGTTCCGACTTCCAACTATTTCCTCTACCCCTGTCCCCAGCCCAACCCCAGAATGCAGTATGGAGGGACATAAATGAGTTCTTAATATCTTAAAAAATTTTGTTAAAACTTTTTTTGTTTGTTTGTTTCTTTTTATTTTATTTTATTTTATTTTATTTTTATTTTTTTGAGTTGGAGTCTCACTCCGTCGCCCAGACTGGAGTGCAGTGGCCGCTCCTGTCCACCGCAGCCTCGACCTGCTGGGCTCCGGCGATCCTTCCGCCTCAGCCTTCCAAGTAGCCAGAACTGCAGGTGCACACCACCACACCCGGCTAATTTTTTGATTTATTGTAGAGACGAGGTCTCACCAAGTTGTCCAGACGGGTCTCGAACCCACGGGCTCAGGCAATCCACTCACCTCAGACTCCCAAAGGCGCAGGATGAAAGACTGAGCCACCAAGCCCGGTTTCTTTAAAACTTTTATCTCCAATTTGAAGAGATGTGGACTCAGAAATAAGTTTGCAATCATAGGAAAGTCAAAGAAAAACTTTTGAGAGTGGAAGTCCTTAGATATCTCCCTAGGACCTTAGCACAAATGCAAAGAAAACTATTATAAGTTTCCCTGAGACGTTATATCATATTAGGGTGTGTGTATACAGGGAAGGAGGAGAAGCCAAAACCAACCACAGAGGGACACACTACTGGGTGTGTAAGCTGACCATGCATGAAGTCATCGATAGTATTTGGCAGACAGAGCAGAGCCCAAGTCTCTATCAGCAAGAGCTGTACTCAGCCCCAGTCCAGAACTTTTCTGTCAAAAATACACGTCTAGAGAACAGAGAAAATAAATAGCAAACAATATCCAGACCACAAACAGGAATTAGAGCTGGGAAACAAACTGTTCTTTAAAAATAAGTCTCAGGCCGGGAGCAGTGGCTCACACCTATAATCCCAGCACTTTGGGAGGCCAAGGCGAGAGGATTGCCTGTACCCAGGGGTTCAAGACCAGCCTGGGCGACTTGACGAGACCTCGTCACTACAATAAAGCATAAAAAAATAATAATAATAAGGCTCAGCGAAAAATACACTTACTACATTTTACTTAAATAGTCTGAATAAAGTTGCTGTTGTTAAACCTAAGTAAGAAATGGCATGACAGATGTGGTACAATATGGTACCCACAAAGAGGAAGGGGCAGGGTTGAAAGAACTGAAAGAAGGAAGAAAAGAGAAGGGAGAGAGGGAGAATAGACAGTAATGAAACATGCAAAAAGAGATGAATTATTCTTTGGGAATTTAAAAAAGAATAGAAATTATCCAAGTGAGTTTTAAACTATGGAAGAGTTTGATAGAAATACAAATGCAATAAGGCAGTGTTAAAAGAGAAGAAGACAAAAATTACAGAAGATGAAAAGAGAGTTTGCAAAGCCCTGATAAAAAGACCCGCGGTTTCGAGACCCGCCTGGGCAGTGAAACCTCATCTTTACAATAAATCAAAAAATTGCTTTCTCTGCAGAATGCCTAAAACTTATTTATTAATCTTTAAAGTTGAATAATTTATTTGGTAGATTTCTTGACGTTGACTGTTCTATATAAAACACACCCAGTAGTGTGTCCCACTGTGGTTGGTTTCTCCGGGTGTGGTAGCGCGCACCTGTAATTCCGGTTACTTGGGAGGCTGAGGCGGAAGGATCGCCGGAGCCCAGCAGGTCGAGGCTGTGGTGGCCGGGAGCGGCCACTGCACTCCAGTCTGGGCGACAGAGTGAGACTCCAACTCAAAAAAAAAAAAAAAAAAAACCAGAGACAAACATTTATGTATTGATTAAAATGGTAGATCTCATTGGAACCATCTGAGAAATTTTAAAAATACCAATGTCTTGCTTGCCTCAGACTTTATTAATTTGACAGTTCCGGGAAGGCAATTGCTAGACCTTGAGATTTCAAAAATCCCTACAGGCAATTCTAATGTGCAGCCAGGACTGAGAACTACTGAATTAGAAACACCAAACCTATGATAGAGATACCATGGAAATTCAAATAATGGAATGAAGAATAGCTTGAAATTCATAATAAATGAGAAAAAACTAAGGATATATATGAGGTATATATATAAACAGAAGACAAAGTGGCTCTAACATAAGGATAACTGGTGTTGCTGAAGTAAAGAAGAAAACAGCAGTCAAAGGTACAGAAAATGAACATTTTTCGGGACGTCGAGAAAAAGTGGATCTGCAGATCAAAGTTACACATTACACCAGAAAAATTGTATATAGAACAGTCAATGTCAAGAAACCTACCAAATAAATTATTCAACTTTAAAGATTAATAAATAAGTTTTAGGCATTCTGCAGAGAAAGCAAATCACTCCCAAAGGACAGGATGAAGTATGGAGTAGGGAGAAGAATCAGGTTGTCCTCAGAGTTCAACCACAGCAATTCAGTAACAGAAAATCATGAAACTACATGTAAGGTTGGAAAGTATGGTGTAATAATCCAGAAGAAGGGCAATTCTGTTTTCTCAAGCATAAAAAGAAAAACAAAAATACAGAGGAAATATAATACCCATACACTATGCATGAAAAATCCATGAAATCAAGAAATCAAGAACACCACTCACGAAATCAAGAGCATGACCTCAAGATCGGCTATGAGCATTGATCCAATTTCTGTAAAAGGCTAAGACTAAAGAACTGAAGAAAGTATGAATGTTGAAAAGTATACTTCGTCTTTGTCAGTAAAAATAATGGTGAAGTTTAAAAAAAAAAAGCACTAAAATATCTCATGATCTCAGGATAATCCTGGTAATTTTACTGTAAATCTGTATTTTGGCTGTTTTCATTTTCTTTCTGTACTTTCTAGAAGAGGAGTTGGCAAACTTTTTCCTGTAAGGGACCCAATAGCAAATATTTCAGCTTTGTGAGTCATACAGTCTGTGTCAAAACTTCTCAACTCTGCTGTTGTGGCCAAAAGCAGTCATAGACAATCTGTGGTTATGATCAAATACAACTTTATTTACAGACACTGTGATTTGTATTTATGTACGTTCTATGTGTATTAAAATATAACTTAAAATATTTTTCTTCAACTATTTAAAAATAATAAAACCATTTTTAGTTCACTGACCTTGCCAAAGTGGCAGGGGTGACCAGATTTGACCCATGAGCTGTAGTTTGCCAACATTCTAGACAAAGTTTTCTCATCTTCAGCAAAATTCAATCTGGGATGGGATAATTCTTTGTTTTTGAAAATTGTCCTATGCTTTTTACTATGCATTTTAACCGCATTCCTGGCCTCTATTCATTAGATGCCAATAGCACTCCTCAGACATTGTCAAATGTCACTGGTTGAGGACCATTACTAACCCAGTGTGCACTGAGTATCAATAATTCCAGAATATTAACAATTCACCTGACTTTATCTTTTCCTTTGTTTTTATCATTAGCTATAAAGAGCAGTTCTATTTATTTGTTTATTTATTTATTTATTTATTTATTTGAGTTGGGGTCTCATTCTGTCAACCAGGCTGGAGTGCAGTGGCATGCTCATGGCCACTGCAGCTTCAAACTTCTGGGCTCAGGTGATCTTTCACCTCAGCCTTCCAAGTAGTTGGAACTACACACATGTGCCACCCACCATTCCTGGTTAATTTTTTGATTTATTGTAGAGATGAGGTCTCGCCAAGTTGCCCAGGCTGGTCTCAAATCCCTGGGCTCAGGCAATCCTCTCACCTTCACATCCCAAAGTGCTGGGATTCCAGGCATGAGCCACCGTGCCGGGCTTTACCATTCAACAGTAATCCAATCATACATCTGTAGATTCATGATTTTATTACATATTCAATTAATATTAATTAAGAAGTAACTATGTTTTGGCCACTGTGCTTGGTATGGAATAGGAAAAAAAGCATTATCCTGTAGAATTTATAATCCAAGAATAGAGAGTCACTCTGATGTCACTGTAAAAGTCTTCAGATTTAAGATCGGCAGGAAAGGTTACTTAAAGATGGCAGCCACTTTCTCTTCTGTCTCTTGCTCTTTGTCCCTTTCCATTTTCATTCCATGTACCAAAATGAAATGCTCCATTTTCTTCATCCTTTTTTCCTAGCTACTGATGATGCATTATTTGTTCTTCTATTTGGTGATTAAGGGGTGTGCAATGTTTAGGACCACCTGAGGTCCTATGTGTCCTGTTGATGAAAATAGCAACATAAACGTAGTAAAAAAAAATCCAAGAGAAAGAATCCAGTTAGTGTTATGTGGTGCTAAACTGTGCTAGCTTCAGAACATATTTTCTTTTTAAATAAATAGTCCTCATATGTCAACATGACCTCTAAAGTCTGCTCCAAGGAGACATTTTCTCCAGGGCTAGCTGGAATTCATGTGTATATTTTATATATATAACTTACAGAATTCATGAGCAACTCTCAGTAGTTATCCAGAATTTTGGAGTAATTGAGGTCAACATGGAATCTTCTAGATGAGGGAAACTATCCACAACCAGGAAAATGCAATCGAAAATAAATTAAGAAATGGAAAGTGAAAAGTCAATGACGGGGAAATAGACTACTTTTACTCCAGAGGTTTCTCACTGCTCATTGAGTCAAGTTCACCTGCTCCTGGCTGTTAACCTGGCACTTTTTCCACATCGGTGAGGCATTTGATGTCAATTATGACCACTTGTTGTCAACTGTCTCTGAGACAACTCCATTCCGGTTGCTTTGGTGGATAAGAGACACTAGTTTATAAATTATTATTGCTATTTTTTCTAGTAATATTTCTGCAAATATTAATATAAAGAAAAGAATCTTAGAAAATAAATTTTCAAATCTTAATGGTCATCTTTATGCACCAGATTGCTTTAGTAATGGAGTTTTCAGAACATTTTCACATAGTATTCTTCTCTCATTTCAATAGTGAAAGATAATATCTCTTTTACTCTTCATTTTCTCGAATCACTTTTGCCACATTTACCCTTCATAAGGCATGTGTTCAGAATGGCATGTTCACTCCAAGGTATAACAATAACATTTTTTGAGGGGGGAGAGACGGACTAGCTATACATCATACCTGAGTAAGTTCTATAAAGATACTTTATAGTAGAGAAAATTCATTTAATAAAAACTGATTTAAAACAATAGATCAAATGAGATTATTCACTTCAGAATCCCCTTTTCATCTGCATATCCACACTTATGAGTACATACTACCTGAAACAGAATGGTAAGGAAAGAGTTGTTATGATGCCTGATGAATTTAAGAAAAGTTTGCTTTCAACCCTCGAAGACTCATTTAGAAACTTCCTAGTGATCCAGATTTGCCACCTAGTCTTGGACTCTGAGCTATGATTCCGTCGGGGCAGGAATGGGGGATGTTATCTGTTTCTTATCCAGTGACATACTCATTATGAGGCAAGGCCTAGGGTTATGTTTATCTCCCAGGGAGAAATGCTTGTAAGCAACATGGATGAGAGCTTTCCAGCTCTTGGTTTTAGATGCGAAGGCGCTATTATTGCAACATAGCCAAAGGAGCAGCCTCAGGGAAGTAGCTCAGGGCGAGTGTCATGGTTGACTTTTTAAGTTAATAAAACTCCAGCTTCATGGAGCTTCCTCCAAGACGTCTCTAGAGTCCTTATTGCCCCAGGGTCTCAACAGCGGTTGGTCGTGTATTCACTTTCATCCATAGTAAAGATAAGAGTACAACTGAGTTTAGAGTCAAGATTCACTTTTCCCTTATATTTTCCCCTCATGATTCTCACCTGGACTGAGTAAGCACTCGAAGGTAATTAAATTAAGATGCTGAATATGTTCTTTTTCTTCTTTCTTTATTCATATTCTTAGAGAACAATCTGGGACTACAACCTTAAGAATAACTAGGATTTTTCAAATTATACTTTGTCCAATTTTCCTAAATTTTAGGTTGATTTTTTTTTAAAGGGAAGCGTATAATAATAAATCATTTTATAGCATTTAGGATGAATGTTTTCATAATAGCAAACATTTATTAACTACATAGAATATGCTGGAATTATAAATATAATTTTTTTTTGAGTTGGAGTCTCACTCCATTGCCCGGGTTGGAGTGCAGTGGCACACTTACGGCCACTCCAGCATCAACCTACTGGGCTCTGGAGATCCTTCTGCCTCAGCCTTCCAAGTAGCTGGAACTACAGGCATACGCTACCATGCTCAGCTAGTTTTTTGATTTGTTGTTGCTCGGGTTATTCTTGAACACAGGCTCAGGCAATCCTCTTGCCTTAGCCTCCCAAAGTATTGGGAATACAGGCATGAGCCACCATGCCTGGCCTATAAATACAATTTATATTTTTTCAAAAATATTCCTTGCCAATTCTATAGCTTATGATCTATTAAAGAAAAGATAAATAAATTATGTGGGAGCATATGGCAAGTTCTTAATGAGGGACTCAGATGACTAGATAAAACATCAATGACTAGCATGCTCACCATGCAACTGCAAAGTCCTTACTGTTCACTGAAGAGGTGAGGTTGTAGAACAGTATTTAGATCAACAGAGTGTTTGAAGATGAACATTCCACATAGTAGAAACATTTACTAAGATATTCCCTCAATACTTAGCATCAACCATAGAAATGAAAATTCAAAATAGCTGAATCAGCTTCTAAAAATTCCTTATTTAATCAAGAGCAAATCATTTGAATATAGGAGTAAGTATGTGAGAGCTCTGACTGATCCTGTGTCTCTGCTGTTAAATTTGATAATCTGAGAAATCAAATCTATATTACTTTACTCAGAGAAACCATTCAAATGAAGAAAAAGAACTCATTGAATTTAATAGACAATTTGAGCTACTATTAGAAACAAAAGCTTAAAAGAATTCAGATGTCAAAAACTGACAAGGGTCTGAGATTTTTCCATACTTTTAAGCTAACAAGTTAGCCTACCACAGTTTAATGGATGCTGTCAGAAGACAAGAGTCTTCAAGGTCAGAAATAAAGGACAGTTTATTATTCATATGAATAGTAGCTGCTTGTGTATCAGCACTTAAACTTTGTTCCCATAGGGTAAGGGAAAGAGAGGCATGGGACATCTGCTTATTCAATGGATTGTGTTACTGGACAAAAATCCAGTTCAGGAATTTAGAGAACCTTAATTTTTTATAATGTGAAATAAGCAAACCTTCATTCTTCTCCAAGTAGAAGCATTATCTCTGTTTTCAAAGTCATTTACTATATAAACATCCGTGAAAAAACAATCCAAAACTATAATAGTCTCTGCTCACAAGACATACAGGGACATGATAAATCCATGCAGATTTTCTCTCAACATCAAACTAAGAGCTAAAGTTTCCTTAAGTATTTTATATATGTTTAATGGAATATGAACAACAAGTCTAGGAAGTCACCTAGGAAGTCACTGGTTATCCATGTTTAGAGGTTATTTGTCTTAATGAACACATGTGAAAAATTGAGGCAAAGAAAAATGATTAACTATCCCAAGGTTAAATAACATTTTGTTGGTGAAAATAAACTGAGAATCTATTCTAACCTCTATCAATTGCATCTATTGAATTGCATATCTTCTCCTCTACCTTAGATACTAGTCATATAGTCATAGGTGAGTCACATAATTCGTATACATTAAACCAGGAGATGGGGCAATTAGTGTTCTGTTTTGATAAGGAATTAGATAATTTAGTATTTTTTTCATTCAGATCCACCCACGTGGTTTTCAATCCAGAATATGATACCTGTTTAAGGTTTTAGGAATTCCAGTACAATATTATCTTTAGGCTTTTTAAAATGGGAAAATGTAACATAATATTGGATTGGACATCAGAAAATCTGGGTTCTAGGCTGACTACATTATCATAGGAAGAAATAGTTTCTCCATAATGAGTCTGAGTTTCTTATATGCAAAACAAAGTGGCTATACTGTGTTAAATGCTATCACATAGTTATTTATAATTAGCAGAGGTGATCAAAAAAGGGAGATATGAAATATGTGCAGAAGAAAACTTCCCAGAAGTAAAATTAGATACGAGAAAGAGTTTATTGGACTTAAGGAAGAGAGTATTTCAACCACAAAAAAATACAGAAGAATAAAGCAGCAAGTCAGATAATTTGGTATCCCAGTATGGAGGTGACAAAGCATGTGAGGAACAGAAATGAAGACAGCTTAAAAGTAATGCCCAGACTTGTGGGCCTCAGGGGAACATTTACTCATTATTATGGAAAATGACATGTAAATGGATACTTTTAGAAACAGGGAAAGTAACATAATCATATTTTAACCTAAACACATATTCTGACTAGAAACATGATGAAAGATATTTTAAAGGGTCATAGGAATAGAGACTGCGGACCAGCTAGAGGTTACTGTCACGGTGTAGAAGAGAGAGAGACATGAAGTTTGACCTTGGGTAGAAATAGTATGGATGAAGAGAAGTGGATTGGTTTGAGACTTATTTAACTAATCTAGGTACCTAGTGGATACTAGGAGTGGGAGGGAGAGAAGAATTTAGGATGACAAGTTTATGTCATGAATGGTTAGTAGCACAATCAACCAGAAGGGAGAATAAAGCAGAAAGATAAAATCTGACATCTAGAATAAGGAGAAGTATGACAAACTTGATTTTTGACATGAAAAGTTTAAGATATTGTGACTCATTCAAGGAGAAATATCAAGTAAAAAATGGACTTGCAGATCTGGGCTCTGGTAGGAGTGTTGAGCTACAGAATTGCTTAGGAAAAGCAATAGTTTCTTAAAATCTTAGTTAAGAAAAGAATTGGGGACTATACTGCCAAAATTCCAAAGGAGAGAAGTATTTCAGAAGTAAAGAGAAATGAGAAAGCAATTAACAGTAGGAGAAACTATCCTATCCAAGACTTTGTAAAAATTCTCTGATGTCAGCCAGAGCTGTTTTTTGGAGGTTGTGGGGTGAAGTTTGGAAGAGGCAGAAGATTGAATAAAAAATAAATAATGTGGTTCACTAGAGCTACATGCAAACTGGAATGGTCTGTGGTTAAAGCAACAGAAATTCAACTCAAAATAGCTTTTATATGAAGAGCATTGTGATATTATATCATCGGAATTCAGAGGTCATGTAGGCTCCAGGGTTATTTAATTCAGCATTTCAATGGAACAGGACATTTCTCTTTAAGCTCTAACATTGTTATAGGCTTCATCCTAAAACTGGTTTCCCCGTGGATTGAAAACAATTGCAAGCCGGGCTCGGTGGTTTAGCCTGGAATCCCGCGCTTTTGGGAGGCTGAGGTGAGCGGATTGCCTGAGCCCGCGGGTTCGAGACCCACCTGGGCGACGAGACCTCATCTCTACAATAAACCAAAAAATCAGCCAGGCGTGGTAGCGCATGCCTGTAATTCCGGCTACTCGGAAGGCTGAGGCGGAAGGATGGCCGGAGCCCAGCAGGTTGAGGCTGCAGTGGCCAGAGTGAGACTCCAACTCAAAAAAAAAAAAGAAAACAATTGCAAATAAAATTTTATTTTAAAATTTATATTCTAGAAAGAGATAGAGCCCACACACTAGCATAAACTATAAGCTGGGTCCTTCAGTTTTTTAGGACAAACTTAAGAAATATAACTATCCTGGACCAATAAAAATAACCAGAAAATTGACCAGGTGCACTTTGGGAGGCCGAGGTGAGAGGATTGCTTGAGCCCACAGGTTCTAGACCAGCCTGAGCAATTTAACGAGACCTCATCTCTACAATAAATCAAAAAATTTTCCAGGCATGGTGGCACATGCCTCTCGTTCCAGCTACTTGGAAGGCTGAGGCAGAAGGATCACCTGAGCCCAGGAGGTAGAGGCTGCAGTGGTCACGAGCATGCCACTGCCCTCTAGCCTGGGCAACAGAGTGAGACTCCAACTCAAAAAACAACAGCAACCAAAAAAACCCAAAAAACAAAAAACTTAAGTGCTGTTAGATAGAACCCATCTCTAAGGCTGAGTGTAGTGAATAGTCTAACAAAATTAGAGTTCAGTCAGGAAAAAAGTGGCAGGGAGCAGCCCTTTGGGCAGGCAACCAAGAGTGTCCATTATAAGCTATGAAGAGGCAAAGAAACTAGCTTTTTCTTACCTAAAGGAAACTAGCTTTCCTACCCAAAGGGAAAAGGTACACAAACAACTAAATAATATTTTGCTTCTTGTTCTTTTTCCTAGTGTTGCTTGTGATCTTTGAGTATGTTTCTATGTGGAAGGAATTGTTAACAAGAGAGAATCTGAGAGTGGAGGAGGCAGTATGGATGGAATGATGTCTCAGAGCTGACAAGAGCAACGGATTCATAGCACAGAAGGAGAGATCACTGATGGAGAAGAGGAGTTGGTGGGTATACCGATGTGCTTAATATTCTGGGGAAAGCTGGGCATGAAGTCGACAGAATTTTTTCCTCTGATGGTCTTTATTTGTCCTGTAAAGGAGGAAGGTGCAGTGGTCATTTGGTGAGAGTGATGGGCAAAGGTGTGCTAAGCAGCTGCAAAAGTTCCCGTTTGCTTCTACTTGTAGTCTTTTTTCCAATTCGAAGTCAGAGTGTCAATGTGGTGCCCTTCACCCTCCCGAGGTGCTCTTTGGCCCACCTTGTCTCACAGTTTGGCTCTTGGGTCACTTTGGTGCTCTCAGCTTTAATCTCATGCCCTCTCTGTCTGCCTTAGTGCCTTCTGACTACTCTAATTTCCTGCTCTTTGTCCCCTTTGCTTTCCCTCTGGTGCTTTCTGCTCACATCCATATTTCTCCACTGTCTTTTGTCATGACCTTCAACCCCATTGTCTGAGAGAAAGCTAAAGATTCCATTTGAAGAGGTTGAAAATAATCTTATTTTATTCAAAATTTCTTACTATGAGGAAAAAAAGGCGGGGGGAGGGGTGCTGATTTTAAGATGGTGTAGCCAAAAGTGTCTTAAGAATAATATTCCTCCGTTTTTTGGTCATTACTATATTATCATTTAACACTATATATGCTAAAGAATGGTAAGATATTTATTGACGCAAATTAAAATAGGTTGAAATCAAATTTCATTTCAAAATAATGTGTGTGGTAATTATAGCATTAGGTAATTAGCTAATGCTTTTATTTTCCCTGACAGTTCATAACCTTGGATTTATTCAAAATTAATGGCAGTTCATGTCAGCATTTTCCTCACTGGCCCAAAGTATTTGCCAATAACAGGGAAACACTTGTCTGTTTTCCATTGGTTTTTTTCATTTGTGCAAATACTAGTATTCAATATAACATTATAGAAACAGCTTGAATTTTCAGTTGCATAAAAGTGTTTTTGAAATAGACAAAAGACTAAATTTTGGAATGGGCCAATTTTGCTTTCTTTTTATAGGAAATGGACATAGACTTATTCTCCTTTCAGTAGTAGCATGACCTACATAAATTGTGTGTGACTGTGATTTTCTCATTTTACCCAGTGAGAAGGAGAAATGTCCCCTCCCCCATAGCTCTCCTGCTGCCACAAAAGGGGAAAAAATGATCACAGGAGCTTTGAATACAATTTTTGTTGAACTTGTTTTTTTCCTCACCTTAGGTGACCAGATCGATAAACCGTCCAGCAACTGAGAAAAAAAAAAAAAAATCAGATGACTGGAATACAGCCAGAGGCAGTTTCTCTGGTGCTGCAACAGTCCATTCTGATATTACAAAATTGAAAATAAATGGTATATGAGGAGACACTCATATCTCAATAAATTTAAAGAAGAAATTCAAATGTTAAAATGAGTCAGAATAATACTAATGTCAGAAATACTTTATCACGAAAATCCAGTAAAATGAAACAGACTTTCCAAGGCCATGAGAGGTCTCCCATGTTTAAAAGTTATTTGTCTTTGTGGACTCTAATTAATATGATAGCCACCGTATAGTCATTGCTACTCTACTGGACCATGAGCTAAGATGGCTGCATACATGCTTAACCTTTTTTCAATGAGTTGCTTAAGTACCCTGGGAAACAAAATGAAATATCCACCATAAAAACTAGTATGCTGCAGAAGCAGTCTTCCCTCTTCCTTCCCTGTTTACACAAGAGTCTTAGTTTATAAAATCTGACTAACACTCAGAAAGGAGGAGGAGACTGATATGTCCAACCCTCTTCTCCATTCTGGGACCTTTATTTATCCATTCTAGTAACCATATATTTATGAGCATATGTTGGCCTTCCACATTGGGTACGATGTCGTTAAAATTATAGAAAACAGAATCTCGAGGAGATAGGAAACATGAAAGCTAGCTTCTGGGTTGGGAGTATGCATCTACCTCTTATTTGTTTGGCTTTCACTAGTTTGTTTTTTTTAACTCAACTAAGTTGTTACCTTTTCTGGAAGGTTTTCGTTGACATCATTGCTATTGTCCCTCCAACAAATTCTGTGCATGATGTTAGTCTTACATGTTGTGATCTTCTGATTTCACTATAATTTGTAAGGTGGATAATAATAATAACAACAACAACAAACGTGTTGTTTACTATGTCATGTTCAGTATTAAGTGTTCTATATGTGCTATTATCTTTAATTATTGCAACAACCGTTCTTATCCCTGGTGAGACTGCCTCTCCTTGGCGATGGCACAGTCTTCTGTGGACATAGAAGACATCCATGGGACACAGAGTGTTCCTAGTGAGACAGGTTCTTTCCCAAATGCCTAAACACTATAAACTGTCCCAGAACTAGTAGCTACATCAAGCAGGTCTCGGTTCATGCATATGTTCACCACATTAAAATCTGTAGGAAAAGCGAGTGACTGAGCTTTCTTATACTTTCCAACTTGCTCCCTAATAAACTGGCAGTAGTTTGCCTCCAGTTTACGTAAATTCACTTACATCAATTTAAAAAATTCTAGGCAAAGAAAATGTTGCTCTTCCCAGAAATCCTTGAAGAATGCAAATTCCAATAACCTCTATATTTCATTGAGAAAGAATCTGATTTTATAGACTTAAATTTCAAAATAACTGAGCATCTGGTAAAAAATGTAGGATACTAAGTTAAAAAATTCTAGAAAACTTAATTTCACAAGCCCTGACAATGGTGTGCCTATATTTTCTATAATGGCACATATACTAGTTTTTTTTGTGTATACAATAAGAGGATTGCAAATTAGTATTGCATAGGCAGATGTATCCAAAATATCTGACTTGATATGTCCTTGAATAGAAAAACTCATTTTCTAATTTTGTTCGTATTTAATACTGAATGCTCTGTTATATAGGTATAGATGTGTTAAAATATGTAATATATACATATACGTATATAATAATAATAAATAGGTCTATTCCAAATGACATGTCTATTCAAAATTTACATCTAATGTTTTTTAATGATCTTAAGTGAACAGTTATAGCATTTTTCTGTTGTTATAAAAATGATTTTAAGAATATCTCCACAATGTGCATTCATCAGACAGTTTAAATGGTTGTTAATAAGCAATTAAAGTATGTTTAGTATTCAGACGCTGAATCCATTTGCCAAAGATATGTCTGTATTAATGTTTTAGAGTGTGCATTATACTCACCTCATTCTTATTCTAGGAACTATGCCAAAATCCTTTCTCCAAAGGAGAAAAAATAAGAGACATAAATATTGCCTTGAAACTTGATAGGATAAAAAACTTTTGACGAGGCACTAGTACAGTTTTGTAAAAAAAAAAAAATTGAGGCTAATTTCCTAATCTTTCGCAATTCAGACATCTATCTTTAATCTCATGAAGACTGTAATTCACATTTCAGGTACATTTTATTTGTTTCTGACAAGGTAGAAAAATAATAAAATATTTGGTTAACAAAAGCCTACCATGGACATATAAATAAGCAGTACCAGGTTTTCATCACATAAATAATTTGAGGAAAAAGACGCAAGCACATGGAAGATTTTTGTATGTGAATATTATTCCCACTTGAATATTCAGAAATTACTCCTTAAGAGGAGCATTTCACAGTGTTACCACTTTCAAGGGGAAAAAAAAATCCCACAAAATTCATGTTTGGATGATTTAAATAATAGTGTTAAATATTCATTCATTTTAATTCTACCATGAAAATGTCAGCTCTAGTGTAATGAACCACCATTATTTATTTATTTCTAATGCAATTTATTAAAAATGCACTCATTGCCTGAAGGCCTTTGGGACCACAGATAAACACACAAAATACAGGAATTAAATTAAATACATGAACAGCTCAACTCCTCACTAAAAAGAATAACAGGCTGAAACAGTGCCACACCAAAGAGATAGATTTCATGTTTTATGTTTATATAATTTAATTATGATAGCTTGCTCACTGTCTGGTCTCTACTGAGATTGATATAATGATTTATTATGGTTTTATGTTGCTAGTTGTGAGGGTTGAATAGGAACTTCACTTTAGTAATGAACCGACTATCAGCTAAGATCTAATGGAAAAACTTATGCAACTTTTCTGGGAGCCAGAAAGTTTTTTGGAACTTTGTGCAGAGGTCAGATTCAGGTCCAACTATCTTCTTAGTACATAAGTATAATTCTTTCCCTTCTCTGTTTTCTCTTACTTTAAATTCATTGTAGATTCTATTAACAGACTGAAAATATTTGGCATAGTAACAGAAAGAGACAGATCTGTTCATAGACAATGTAAGTGAATACTTCTTTCCTTTTTATTTAAGGTGGCATAAGACCCATCTGCCCCAAATATCTGCTGGCTTTACATGATGCTTTGATTTTCAAATGTCAGTCAAAAAAATAAACACAGGAGAAAATGTCCAAAATTAGTAAACCTGGATTATGTCTATCACACAGGGGAGAAGGAGTGATGGAAAAATTGTCTAGATGAACTTAATCACATTGTCCAGCTTTCACAATGGAAAGTAACAATCAAAAAATATCCTGAGAGAATTGAACAGTATGTTTGGGTTGGGATAGCAGACATACAAAGGAAGAGCCTTCAGCACTGCATTGGGTGCTTATAACTAAAAACAGTGGAAGAAGGAGGGGAAAAGCATATCATAAGGAAAGTCAAGTGATTAAGTGAAATTTTTCTTTCCTCTCTATTTTGTTTAAAGCCAAAGTCAATCTAACACTGTATTGGTCTACTCACATAATATTTTTCTACTGTGAGAAAGAAATTTTTTTTCTTTGAGCAAGAATGCTCACATTGTTATTAATTTTAGAAACATGTCAATAGATCTTTAAAACAATTTTGATAGGCATCTGGAAATCTTGACAATAAATTATCTAGTTATTAGAGGTCTCATCCTGTTCAAATAGCTGGGTCAAAGGATGCGTCTCTCACCTGGAGGCAGCAATGAAAGTCTAGTATCTCCCCAAACATAGCCTGATATGGGGGATAATGAAGGCTAGAATTATTTAGAATCATAGAATCTCAGAGTTTGTAGAAGGTAGAAGGGACATAAGGAAATTAATTTCAGGAATCTGTGCCATATCCAAATACCTTCTGCAACATGTTTACCAAGGTGACACCCAGCATATACCTGAATGCCTTGATGGTTGGTGAATTGCTAGGTAGTTGAACACCTCATCATGATTGGGTCCCCAACTATTCTCTGACTTTCTTTTACTACTTACCCTGCAGGCTTACTCGCTTACCCTCCTGGCATACTCTCCTATTCCAGGTCAACCTTTGTTGTTGTTTCTCAAACATGCCAAACCTGAGGTCTTTGCACTTGCTCATCCTTCTGCATATCCCCTCTTTTTCTTCATGCCTCTGTTTATTATATTTTATTTCATTTTACTTTATTTATTTTTATTTTTTGAGTTAGAGTCTCACTCTGTCGCCCAGGCTGGAGTGCGGTGACACACTCACGGCCACCCCAGCATCAACCTACTGGGCTCTGGCAATCCTTCCACCTCAGTCTTCCAAGTAGCCAGAATTACAGGCCCACGCTATCGACCAGGCTACTTTTTGATTTATTGTAGAGACAAGGTCTCCCCAAGTTTCCCTGGCTGGTCTCGAACTCATGGGCTCATACAATCCATTCACCTCGGCCTCCCAAAGTGCTGGGATTACAGGCTGAGCCACCAAGTCCAGCCTTCATGTCTCTGTTTAAATGGCACTTGTTAGTGAGACCTTCCTTGACCACGCCTGCTTATCTTGTGTTATTTTCTTCCAGAACACACATTGTAATCTGTCGTGCTATATATTTAACTTATTTCTTTATTTTAGGTCTTTGTGTATTACTTAATAGCCACATTCCCTGTGCCTATTCCATTGCTAGTTCACAGTCAGTGTTTAGTAAATATTTTTTGAGTCAAAGAATGGAAGGTACCATCACCCAGTTTTACAAGCCAGAAATCTGAATGTATTCTATGTTCTGCCTTCTCTTTAACTGCCAGTAGCAAACCAATTTTAAAACCCTACTGATTGTACTTCCAAAAGAAAAATCTGTGTCTCCCAACACCTCCTGCCACATCTAAGATCAAAGTCCCATTACCTCCTGGCTAGATTAACACAACATCTAATTGGCAGCAGAAGCTTCCAACTTCTCACTTTAGGTCTAGTTTCAGTACCTCTGTAATGAGACGGCTGAGGGATGTCTAAAGACAAATGGAGTAATCCTCCTCCTTGCTTTAACTTTATCAATGCTTCTCATTTTCCTAAGAAAATCCAAACACTTCAGTGCTTCTGGCTTTTAAAAAAAATCTTCAGTCTCATCTTTCTCTAACTTCCCATTCAAAGCACAGTCATGTGTCACGTAAAGACGTTTCAATCAGTGACAGACCACCTATGTGAGTATGGTGCCGTAAGATTATAATGCAGCTGAAAAATTCCTATCGCTTAAGGATATACAAATACTTACCATTGTGCTACAATTGCCTTCTAGTATTCAGTGCAGTAGCTGTACAGGTTTGTACCCTAGGAGCAATAGGCTGTACCTTCTAGCCCAAGTGTGTAGTAGTTACTCCGTTGGGATATGTGTAAGTACATTCCATGATGTTTACACAACTACAAAATTACCTAAACACCCATTTTTTAGACTATCTTCCTCATTATGTGACATATGACTATATCTGATTAGAGACACTTTCTCTGACAAGTTTTTTTTTTTTTTTTAATCAAACTCTCTGAACTACATTAGGTACTCTGGCTATGGTTGCACTGTATTTTCTTTTGTGATGAACTTGCCCTATTACATTAAAAATTTGGCTATGGTTTGTTTGGTCCATCCAGATACCATATTGAAATCTGATTCCCAATACTGTAGGTAGGGGTCTGATGGGAGGTGTTTGGGTCATGTGATGGACCCCTCATGAATGGCATGACGCCTTTCTTGAGGGAGTTAATACTTTAGTTCTTTCAGTTCCCACAAGAACTGGTTGATTAAAAAAAATGCCTGGCTTGTTCTCTCTCTCTCTCTCTCTCTCTCTCTCTCTCTGTCTCTCTCTCTCTCTGTCTCTATCTCTCCATCTCTATAACTATTTCACCACTACACACACAGGTTTCCCTTCACCTTCTGCCATGAGTGGAAGCTTCCTGATGCCCTTATCAGAAGCAAATGCTAGCACCATGCTTTTTGTAGAGCCTGCAGAATTGTGAACCAAATAAGCCTCTTTTCTTCATAAATTACCCAACTTTGCGCATCCCTTAAAGTAACACGAGTATATCAACACATACTTTCTTTCTTAATTATTTCTTTGCTATTTATTTGGGACTGTACATAATCTGAAGTCAGAACATGTCTGTCTGTCCACCACTGACCCACCAGAGGCTAGCATTGAGTAAATACTAGATTCAACACAAATAGTGGAAAGAAGGAAGCAATTCAACACTGAATCTCAGGACGTCATCGAAATCTTGCATTGGAAATTTTGATGTTGTTGCAGAAATGAGATTTATTTGTCTGGGATCTTTTGAATTTGTCAGCAGATGCACTGGAATAGTTGGTAATGTCTGAATAATAATGTGGTGTAGTCAAATGACTGAGGCCCAACTCCATGGCAAGCACTCTTGTAGGTGCTCCTAGATGGAACTTCCAGAGAGAAGTGGTGGAAACTAGACGGATAAGGTCCCTGCTCTCTGAGCTTACTCAGTAATTATGTAGACAGACAATGAACAAGCACATGTATAAATGGATGTGATCATTTCTGATAGTGACAGCTGTCATGATTAAACTTAAACAGGATATTGTGATTCAGAATAACAGGAAGGGATTCAGAATACCAAGGAGGGAGTGTTTTTATTTATTTATTATTTTTCTTTTATTATATTTTTAAATTTTTTATTTTTAATACGTGGGGTACAATTCAGGGTTATGTATACAAACACTCATTATGCAGGTTCCCTTGTTGATGAGGTGTGCCCTCCTCTCCCCTGGCAGTTTCCCACTACTGCCAATCTTTTTCTTTTTTTGTTTAAGTTGGAGTCTCACTCTGTCGCCCAAACTGGAGTGCAGTGGCCACTCCCAGCCACCGCAGCCTCGACCTGCTAGGCTCCGGCGATCCTTCCGCCTCAGCCTTCCAAGTAGCTGGAACTACAGACATGTGCTGCCATGCCCAGCTGATTTTTTGATTTTTATTGTAGAGATGAAGTCTCGCCAAGTTGCCCAGGCGGGTCTCGAACCCATGGGCTCAGGCAATTCACTCACCTCAGCCTCCCAAGGCATGGGATTACAGGCTGAGCCACCGAGCTCAGCTTAATCTTTTTCTTATAGTATTATAAGAAAAATATATATTTAAAATATATATTTGTTCAAAGTCCACTTACGAGTGAGAACATATCATAATCAGTTCTTTGTTTCTGTGATAAATCCCTCAGTATTATAGACTCTAAGTCCATCCAAGTTCCTGTGAAGTTCACAATTTTGTCCTTCTTTGTGACTGTGTAATATTCCATCATGTATATGTACCACACTTTTTAAATCCAATCCTCTTTCGATGGGTAGCACAGTTAGTTCCATGTTTTTGCTATTGTGAAAAATGTTGCAATAAACATGTGTGTGCAGGTATCTTTTTCATAGTGTGATCTGATTTCCTCTGGACATATTCCCAGTAGGGGGGTTGTGGGGTCATAGGGAAGGTCGATTTTTAGAACTTTTAGGAAATACAACACTCTTTTCCACAAAGCTTGTACTACTTTACACTCCCACCAATAGTGTAGAAGTGTTCCCTTTTCCCGTATCCTTTCAAGCATCTGTCGTTTTTTGAATCATTGATTATGGCCATCCTGACTGGAGTTAGGTGGTATCTCAGTGGTTTTAATTTGCATTTCTTTGGTGATTAGTGAGGCTGAGCATTTTTTCATGTATCTATTGGCTGCTCATATGTCTTCTTTTGAGAACTGTCTATTCCTATATTTTTTCCACTTTGTAATGGGCTGTTTGTTTTTTTCTTTTTGGCATGTTTGACTTCCTTGTAGATGCTAGATGTTAGGCCTTTGTCAGATATACAGTTGACAAATATTTTTTCCTAGTCTGTGGGCTGTCTCCCTGTTCTCTTGATGGTTTCTTTGGCTTTGCAGAGGCTGGTCAGTTTGATGAGGTCCCACTTGTCTATCTTATCTCTTATGGCATGGTCACTTGGGGTTTTGATCAGGAATCGGTTGCCAGTTCCAATTTCCATAAGGGTATATCCTGCAGTTTCTAAGGTTCTTACAGTTTGAAGTTTTACGTTTAGGTCATTGATCAATTTAGAGTTGATTCTTGTGTATGGTGATAGGTAGGGGTTTTGTTTCAATCTCCTGCAAGTGGTTAGTCAGTTTTCCCAGCACCTTTTAATGAATAGGTTCTCCTCTCCCCAGTGGTTGGCGGTGGGGACTTTGTCGAAGATGAGTTGGTTGAGAAATTGAAAATGATTGCTTCCAGAAACTCCATCCTGTTTCATTGGTCTATATGCCTGTTCCTGTACCAATTCCAGGCTGTTTTGATTACTATAGCTTTATAATAAAGTTTAAAGTCTGGGAGTGTGAAATCTCCCACTTTGTTTTTTTTTTTTTTTTTTTTGCTGAGGATTGTTTTGGCTATTTGTGGTCATATATGATCCCATATGAATTTCTGTATTGTCATTTCCCGTTCTGAGAAGAACACTCTTGGTAATTTATTGCATTAAATCTGTATTTTACCTTAGATAGAATGGACATCTTAACAATGTTGATTCTTCCAATCCATGAACATGGAATATTTTTTCATTTGTTTCTGTCATCTTTGATTTCTTTGAGCAGGCTTTTTAGTTTTCGTTGTAAAGGTTTTTCACATATCTGGTTAGGAAGACGTCAAGGTATTTCATTTATTTTGTAGCTATTGTGAATGGAATTGTGCTTTTGGGGGAGTTTTTGTTTGTTTATTTTTGGTGTATAGGAATGCGACTAATTTTGCACTTTTATTTTATACCATATTGCTAAACAGACAGAAATTGGAACAATTTCCCCTGGAAATTGGAACAAGACAAGGATGCCCACTCTCACCCCTGCTTTTCAACATAGTTTTACTTGTCCTTGCTAGAGCAATCAGACAAGAGAAGGAGATCAGAGGTATCCAAATAGCAAAAGAGGAAGTCAAGTTATCCCTCTTTGCAGATGACATGATTCTATATCTCAAAACCCAAGAGAATCTGTCAAAAACCTCCTTGCATTGATAAAGAGCTTTGGCAAAGTCTCAGGGAGTGTTTTTATATAGAATAATCGGGGAAGGCTTTCCTACCCCAATGAAAGACCAGCTTGTGATATGGGTGACAGTATGGCTCCAGGCATGCAAATTTCTAGGGGGAAAAATTTTCTTAGAAGAGGTCTTCAGTGGGTGTAAATTTAGTATGTTACATGGACAGGAAAAGTGGGTCAATTGGAATCCGAGAGAGATGAGGTGAGGTTCCAGGTATATAAGGCTCTGTAGCCATTGTGAGTAAGAGTAATTTTATTTTATGTTGAATGGGAAAACACTGGCACACAGTCATAATTTATAAGACCAAAGTTCATCTAAATAGAGTCTAATACATCTCAAAACTAATATAGTGATTCCTTCGGCACACATACCTGATACTACTTCTTTTAGTAACTCACAAATCATTATAATTAGGAAGCTAGTAAAAATACTGTGCTCTCTCCCTCCCTTTTACTTCTTTCTTTCTTTTCTTTTATTCGGTAAGCTCCAAAGTAACTAGCCCAGGGGGAGATAAAGTGATGAATTACCTCATTCAGCTCAAAGAAACAACAACAAAAAATTCCCAGTCGAATAGTTCATTGCAAACGGCAAAATGATCATTGTTTAGTGGATGAAGTTTCCTCTCTTTAGTATCCAGGCAATGACTAATGATTTTTCTCCAAAGCTCCCACTTTTAAAAGAATGAATAAGCCCCAAAGGCCTTGAAGAGATAAGTATTACTTTCCTCTTGGTAGCTCAGTTAGTGACTGAGATGGAAAAAGAAACTGGACAATATTTCAAAGCCAAGGCCTATAAATGTGATAGTAGATACTGCACTTCTGTGCTCCTAAATCTTTTGGTACCCAAATGGTTTTTATGCCCTTCTATGTATTTTTCTGCCTTATCTATAAACTTACTCATCTGAAGTGGGCTTGCTTAAAATATGTTTCTGGGTGCCCCCACATCGCATAACTACGTGCTTCCCAGAGGAAAACTACCACCACTATGGGCTGACCTGCGGCTCAAAGACGTGAAATTGGATGACCAGTGGTCCTATCATATAACTAATGATGGTGTCAGTTAGGTACTTATTTGTATAGTGCTGTTTTCTAGAGACAACTTTCAAACAACAACAATGAATTACTACAAAAACGTTTCTTGACTTTCTAAAGCAAAGGAGCACAATGAATGCTGATGTAAGATTCAATGCATTACTTTCATTCTCTAATCTCTATTAGGAAAAATGTCATGGGTTAATATATTTGTGCCCTACTGAGAATTAAAGAGGAAACAAAATGCTTAGCGTTTGTAATGAGGTCATGCATTAATGTAGGAAGGTTGTGCCAGATCACGTATAATAGATAGGGCAACATTATTTTCCACAGTAGCCAAAGGGGACTCAACTCAATGATGGGCAATGCTTTGAGAAATATTTATTTTCAATGTGAAAAGGAAATAGAACTAGAGCCCTATGACTGATGGAAACCATAAATAAGATTTTCCCACAACGGATTAGAAAGCAAAACACTCATCTCACAAGCTCTGTCACCTCAAAGTTCAAGGACCGAGTGAAGAGATTACAATATTTTGGGATGCTAGTGGAATACATTGCCCAGATTTCATATGATGAAATTGACTTTAGTTCTTGGGAGAAATAATCAGATATAAACATTAGTACTGGAGGGTTAAAAAAAATAAAGAACAAAATAAAGAAAAAAAAACCCTTTATGGAAACTCCATATATTTGAATTCATCAGTTAAAAATTAAGATGGACAGTTGTTAAAATTAATCTTATTGACAAGTTCAGTGTGTGATGGATTACAAATGTACTTTGAGAAAATCAACTTTGAGATTTTTAGAGGTGACAATTGTAAGCAAGCACCTTCAGCACTCAGGATAAAAATTGAACATATTGTACTTAAGAATTATAACAATGAATATGTATTAGAATTATTATTGGAATCTTTAAATGGCATTTCCTACCTTGTAAAACCCTTTACTACACATTTTATTTTTTTTAAGTGAGAAAGCAGGATACATCAAGAGGAAAGAAAAGCTCCCACAATGGGAGGGGACCCGAAGGGGTTGCCCTACACATTGTATTATATAATAAAAGTCCCAGCAAATAAATACAGCAAATTAACTATTAAAGAAAAACAAATCTAATCTAAGAAAATAATTCACAAAAGAAGACATATAAATGCCATTCAATATATAAAACATGTTAAATATCAACAGTAATCAAAGAAATGAGTAAAGAACACCACGTCCTTTTTTTTAAAGAATTGATAAAGATTAAGAATAATGACCAAATGTAGTACTGAGGCTGATAAGAATACAGGAGTTTCTTTGGATATGATGATTTCAAACATGGCTTGTGAGGATTTGAACGTTGACTGTCTTTCTGGAGAAAAATTTGCCAATATTCATTTAGCGATTCATATAAGTAATTCATCCTTAAGATTCAAGTAATTAATCTTAAAGAAATAATAATGCAAAGACATGGGTGGACACAAATATATATATACATATTTGTACATTATATACAAAAATATACACATATTTTAAGAGGTGTTATCTATATATTACTTTTTGCATTGAATTACTATAGCATGTGTAGCATAATGTTCACTCAAGGGTGGTGCTAATCATATGAATGCTAGCATCACCATGCAACAGGCAGGACAGTCAAAGAAAATGACAGAAGCATGGTTGTTGTTTGAAGAGTGCAAGACCATTTTTTTGTTGTTGTTTTGTTTTGTTTTGCTTTGGGACTGTGACTTTATTTTATTTTACTTAAAATTTTTATTTGAAGATGTGGGATACAATTCAGGGTTAAGTATACAAAAGTTCATTATGCAGTTATCCTTGTTGATGAGATGCACCCCCAGCAGTTTCCCACAACTGCCAATCCCTTTCTTATAGTATTATGATAATTGTTCAAGGTTCACTTATGAGTGAGAACATGTGGTACTCAATTCTTTGTTTCTGTGATAGATCACTCAGTATTATAGACTCTAAGTCCATCTAAGTTGCTGTGAAATTCATTGTTTTGTCCTTCTTTATGGCTGCATAATAATCCATCGTGTATATTTACCACATTTTTTTCATCCAGTCCTCTTTCAATAAGCAGCATAGTTGAAGACCATGAAAGGAAGCATAGCAGGTCCTTCAATCATTGTATGCCCTTAAACATTGCTTAGTTATAACATTGATGAGGAAAAAAATTGGTTTTATTAGAAATCATTTCATTTAAAGTCCCAGTTTTAGAGAACCTATTGAGGACATTAAGTAAGGACTTACTCTAATTCAAATTTATATCCCTTTCCATATTTTATGTCTAATTTCTTTCCAAATTGCACCTATGGAATATATTTAAGCAGATTGTGTGTGACAATTCATATTACTGGTCGTGAAACTTGTTTCTTTTGTTGAAATCTCCTGAGAGAGCATATAAATGCTGAAAACTGGCTTTCATAACCAGAGATTCTGATTAACTTGGACCCATCTAGAAGTGAGGATTTTAAAAAGCACCAGAGATTGTTCAGATGATGAAGTTCTTAAAGAGATCGACCTCAAATGGGTAAGATACAAGTAACCACATCATAGTACCAGGCAACGTGGTCTATAATACTGAATGATCTATCACACAAAGAACCGGATATCATGTGTTCTCACACATAAGTAGACCTTGAACAAGTATCGTAATACTATTAGAAAGGGATTGGCAGTAGTGGGAAACTGCCAGGGGAAGGGTAGCACACCTCATCAACAAGGGTACCTGCATAATGAACATTTGTATACCGAAGCCTGAATTGTACCCCACATCTTTAAAATTGAAAATTTTTTTAAAAAAGAATACCAGCAATATGACAATCTGTATGAAGTTAAGGAACAATGCATCTGAAGAAGATATTTGAATAAACCACATCCCAAGACCATTTTGAAGTGGTATTTGAAATTTGAGGATGTTGTGAAAGTACAACAATGGAGGCACGAGTGTGCAACAGAAACTCCAACATGCCTAACAATTGCATGCATTCGTGACAAGTTTGAGATGCATGGTACTGTGTGTAATAGGTACAAAGGAAGATCCAAGAGGTCTTGCATAGCAAGAAGTCTTGCAGTAGTCCGCTGTAATCAGAAGTGTCTAGATACTAATGGTAACCCTTTTGAGCACCTCATTTAATTGCAGAAGTCAATTACAATTGACTTGTATTCATGTTTTGTTATTGGCATATATTGAGTATTGCAATATTATTACAGTTTTTATCCTTTCTTAAAGCATACCCCCCAAAATTATTTACATGTTTTAAGAAAGAAAAAACTATAAAAATTGTAATGCTCACTAAGTTGAATACGTCATATTCAACAATCTATAAGCAGAGATAAATATTGTTAAAACTTTATTCATTTTATACATCTAATTTCTTGCATCTTAGTGTATGTGTTTCTTCAAAGTTTTCTGCAAGTCATTTTTGTTACTTTACTAATTAGATTTAAAATGTTATTTTAATGAGTTACTGCAGAATTTTTAAATATTCTTTCTAAGAGATTATTAATACACAGAAGAGACATTTGTCTGTGTGCAACAATAGCTTTGATTCAACATGAAGACAAGGCAACAAGTATAATAAATTCTCAAGTCTATCCCAGAACTGTGACCAGTCACCGCATATTTGATGAATCGTTGGTAAAAAGGACATCATTAACATATTTTCAAATTGCTTCCTCTGACAATTTTACTGGACAAAAACTGAATACGTATGGAAACTTTTAACTGCCTAATGTATTCATTATCCAACCAGAGCTGTGGGATGTTATGGCTTTGTAGTCAGATTTATCCAAAGGCTCTTCTCTTTTCAGATTTGGATATTCAGAGGCTCAATGAAATGCTTTAGGTTTGCGTTAAAAGGTAGAAGTTCTTCTTTAAAAAGCTATTCTTGAAATACATTTTGTTCATTAGCCACTTGAAAAGACTTTAAATGTTAGCAGTTTTCTTTCATAAATGTAGGTATTAAATTTTATAGTGTGGCCATAACTTCAGACTAAAAACTCTTTGTGAGTCCCCATAAGAGATTTTCCCCGCTCTGTTCAACCTAGCTAGCTCTGCCTGCTAGTAAGCTCTTAGAAATATACAGTTGTAAATGTGCACAGAACAAATTTAAATTTCAATAACTCTGGGTATGCACATGTCAAAAACAAATTATGAGCATCTAAGAGCATAATTAGCAAAGTTTAAAAACAGCACATTTAAAAATGTTTAAACTTCTATACAACTGCCATATTTTATGAAATAGTCAATCCAATTTCCCAACTTGTTGAAAAATGTTTCCAGTCGCTGCTGCATGACTTCAGAAATTGCATTCACAATCCCAGTCCTGTGCTCTTCCAATGTGTTTAGCTATAGGGAATAAATGAGCTTGTTTTCATAATATTCTTGTTCATAGAAATAATAATTCAATGTTCAAAGACATCAACATGTTGAATGACAATATTTACGATTTCCTTTCTTAGAAATATGAAGGGAGTCTTATGAGGCTTCCTACTAGAATGATGAATTTTCTAGCCAGTATCCGGTCCCTTTATATGCCCTCTTTGTTGCTTACATTGTATATGGACATTACCAGGACACAGATGTTCAAATACAACTTACATAAGAAAATTTTAGAAAATAGACTAAGGACCTCTCCCCTCTGACTAAGCACATTTCAGGACTAAAACATACAGCTGTTCAGTTTATACGTGCACAACTTCAGAGACACCACTCAAATAGACTATGAGATGAACAGTATACCCAGAGTTGTTTAACACAGTACTCCAGGTAGCCCTTTGTGAGATTTAAAAAGCCTGGTAATCCCACAGCAAATCTTTAATACTTTTCCACTGAGCCCTGCCACCTTAGGTTTCCCTTTGGCTCTGTGGTTCTATGATTTTTCTGTTCATCATAATCTCTAAGCATCAAACTACTCATGTTCACATA
Source organism: Carlito syrichta (assembly GCF_000164805.1). Taxonomy (NCBI): domain Eukaryota; kingdom Metazoa; phylum Chordata; class Mammalia; order Primates; family Tarsiidae; genus Carlito; species Carlito syrichta. The sequence goes on from NW_007233043.1 coordinate 1,301,506, forward strand.
TACAAATCTCCCCTTCCAACAGCATATAGTTGCTTTAGTATATAGTGTATTAAGAGAAAATTTGAAGTATAATAAGGCCAATAAATCAGGAAGTGACTGCCATTGTAAAGACAGTTTGTTACTCACAGCTCCCAAGAAGAAAAGGCATGCCATACCATGGAAGACCCCATGGGGTCGCACAAGAGGCAGAAGAGAGAGGGGCAACTGCAGGAAAGAGCCTTTGTGGTGGTTTCTATGGTAGCAACAGGGAGGGCAGAGCAAGTAGGTTAGTTTATATAATTTTAGCAAGCTCTGGGACATGGGGTACCGTTCCAGTTATCTGGTACCTGGCCCTGGAGTGATGAATTAGTTGTATAGAAGGAGGTGGCTGGAGGTGTGGACTCTGGATGAATTGATTTATATTTGAAAGGTATGCCTCAAGAAGAAGCAGTCCTCCCAAGGATGAGGTTGATTAGGGAAGCAGAAGGTTAAGACAAGTTGACTCAGGCATATTATTGAGTTTTTCAGAACAAGGACAGTATATGCATGTAGGGCAAATGTTAAAGCATAAAGTTTGCAGAAGCTAGAAACATGGTCAAGTTAATTCTCAAGGGCAGGAATTCTGGGGACCAGAGTCATTCCTATCTCTTTTACTTGTACACCAGATGCTGAATTTGGATCCAAAAAACCAGAAAACTTATAGTGCAGAACTAGCATAGCCCAAGGTCAGAACAGCTAACTTTGGTGGTGATGGGAACCAGATATACCCAGAGAAGTCTTGAAAATTTAAAGAGTGGTAGAGATTCCTCATTTTCTGATAGCAATATCAGCACAGATCTGTACATTATGTGTAGCCTTGCATAGCACTTAATAGTTCCAGATAGGCCGGGCTCGGTGGCTCAGCCTGTAATCCAGCATTTTGGGAGGCTGAGGTGAGTGGATTGCCTGAGTCCACGGGTTCAAGACCCTCCTGGGCAACTTGGCGAGACCTCATCTCTACAATAAATCAAAAATTAGCCGGACGTGATAGCGCGCGCCTGTAGTTCCAGCTACTTGGAAGGCTGAGGCGGAAGGATCGCCGGAGCCCAGCAGGTCAAGGCTGCGGTGGCCGGGAGCGGCCACTGCACTCCAGTCTGGGTGACAGAGTGAGACTCCAACTCAAAAAAAAAAAAATATATATATATATATATAGTTTCAGATAAAACAAAGACAAGAAAAAAGTGAACGGGCACAAATTGAGCATTCTATGTGCTGATAAGTTTTGGAGGGAATATATTTTGTTCTTACAACTTTATTGTACTTTTCCAAGAATATGTAAATAAACTAATTTTGTGAATTAAATAATAGTAGAGACAGCAAAGTTACTAAGAAATGATAAAAAAGAAGAAAATGCAAATTGAGGAAGGGGCAACACATGTGGGAAAAATAATTTCCTATCCTTAAGCCAACAGGCAGTTATAAGATTGACCAGGCATTAGTATGAGAGAAGACCCAGAAAACCCTGGCACTTATTTATTAAAAATTGTGCATGTATTCTTATATGTTTAAACTTCAGTCACCTTCAAAGTACTCTCCGTTTGATTCAGTACACCTATTGAGACACTTTTTCCACTACTCAAAACAGATTCGAACTCATCAATTTTGATGCCTTTTAATGCTTCTGTCGTTTTTTGTTTCACCTCTTACACATAAGCAAAACGTTTCTCTTGGAGTAATTTTTTTCATAAGAGAAACAAACAAACAAAAAAGTAGCTGAATCAAGAGCAGGTGAATAGGGAGGGTGGGGAATGGTGGTCATGCCATCTCGGGTCAAAAACTGCTGAATACTCAGCACAGTGTAGGCAGGTGCATTGTCTTGGAGGAAGAAAGAGTCACCTGTTTGCAACAACTTGGGACATTTATTCTGCAAATCATGATGAAACCTTATCAAAACTTCCAGATAAAAACTTCTGTTGAAAATTTGATCCAGAGAAACAAATTCCAAATGTACTACAAGGTGCCTATCCTCAAAAAAAAAGATAATTCCAGTTTTCTGGGGATTCCCGCCTTGTATACATCTAGAGAAATCAAATAAAATACATCCCTTCATGTTTTTATTCTGTTAAATTTTAGTGATCTGAACAAATTCAAAGTTCACCAAAATGATGGCCTTCTCACTGATGGGAATATGTCCATTGGTTTGATTTTTATTTGTTAAAATATTGTAGACATTTATGTCAAAATATAATTGAAAGCAAAGAGCAAGAAAAGAAACAGTAACTCTCACTTTATTTTTGGACTGGATTTTGCCATGAGGCTTGATGTGTGAGGCTAAAAGAGTAGTAAAACACGAAGACTATCATTCATTCCTGCTGAAAGCAAGGCTAATCAGGGACCAAAGTCTGGAAAATGAAAAAGACTGCTTGATTAATTTATATAGTCTCAATATGTTCTATAGGGCATTCAAGTGCCCAACACCTTCATAGTATCTTCTTTTTTATATCTGAATCCATTTAGGAAGATATTCTTAAGAAAATTTAGTTAGCCAAGAGATGGATGGCGGTGGTGTAATTCCCTCTATGTGCACTTTCCCTCAGGTTGTTAATGACAAATGCATTACAGTTATTTATTACAAATAGATTAAAGGTGTCAGTATAGTTCAATTCATAGCATTCTTAGACTTTTAAAATGCATGGGGAATTAGGCTCCTTCCCGATGCTGACAGTGCACATGATTGGTTTCAGGGGAGCTATATTCCTCAGGAGTACTTTTCTTTATGTTTATTACTTAAAAAAATGAGAGTACCATCTGCTCTTGTCTCATAGTTGTTTAAATTGTTTAGAACCTCAGGTCATAATGAGAATAACTATGGTGTACTTCCATACAGTTAGTTTCATCTGCAAATAATTAGCTATGCAGTCTTTTCTTTTAGCCCTGCAATGGATAACAATGAGCACAAAATAACCTACAGAAGCAACATATTTTTCAGGACACGTACACCTTACACCTGTCTAAGTGATCTGATGTAGCAAAAGAATATGGCTATTACGTTACAACTCAGTTTCATAAATATGCATATGCTACACAAGTAAACTTCCATATGATTAATTTATGATACATAATTTTAGATATATATATATGTAACTTAATCTGCCTTTGAAAACATTTTAAAAGAAGGGACAGACATAGGTCAGAAGATACATTATGCAGACATGAAAATAAGTGGTCAATAACTACAGACTCATCTTATAAAAAATAAAACTATTTAAAATACAGTTCCATAGGAACTATACAGTCTATGGTATCCTCTCTAATAATTAAATAATGCAAATAGTCAATAACATAAATAGAAATATGCAAAATGTAATATTAAAAATAAAATGCATTGTAACTGGTGTTTAATCTGGGATCTATAAATGATAGACAAAAATGTGAGGTTTTCATGCAGTTGTACATTTCTCTCAGAAAGTTCCATCAATAGGTTTCACCAGTTTTTAAATTATTATTTCTAAACTAATAATAAATACAATGTATATTTTTAAATATTTTAAAGTTTGTTTAAAAATAAAGCAGTGTTTAAATACACCAGATACAAGAAAATAGATTCCTAAGACATCTGTCTTTTTTAAGAGGATGCTAAATTACAGAAGAACACAGGGAACATTAACAAAGAGAGATTGTTGTAAGTGTTCAAGCTATTAGAAATATAGACTAAGGGAAGCCAAAGTTAAGCATTTGTTATGTGAATACTCCTCAGCAAGAAATTTGTATTGCGTTCATAATGGTAGGGTTTGATTCATTCATTTAAAATAGCAACAAGTTTGATGATAGCATGTTGATTTAGAAGCATTCCTACACAGATACTAGGCTGATGACTCTACTTAGCATCATTGTATTCACACAAATTACTGCATATATTATGAGACTGAAACAGAGAGGGTTACTTCCCTTTGTTTGGGACACTGCTTCTGTGGATGTTAAGATTATTTTAGGCCCGTCAATTAAATGATTATGTTGCCATATTCATATTCTTAATATTTTCACATCTAACAGATTTTCTTTGTATCAATGAGAACATTTTACCATAACTCTGCACTCAAAGGGAAGATGTATTTCATATAACCACAAAATTTTTTTTAGAAAAACGGATTTAAGCATTTGTAAGCAAAAAGCTTACCTGAGGGATTACTGGGGGACTAGGGTGCAGGGCGAAGAATGGTGTGGTTATCATGGCTTAACCCTTCCTGATAAGTATGAAACAAATACCTTGTCGACATGCAAGATAATCGTATTAGACACTTCAGTGAGAAAAACTGTAAATGAGAGATAGCAGCTTACGTCCCCACCTTAATGAAACATATTCTTGCCCAGCTCTGAGCCATGAATCATTGTCCTGTTCACCAACCCAGACACAGAGAAGCCTTTCTTCTTTACTGAAGTGCCTAAGACATTTTGTTATTACATAACTCTTTTCTTTTTTTTTTTTTAGCAAATAGTCAGGCTCAGTAAATGTTGTTGAGAGAAGAAATTTGAACCTCTTTACCAGTTGGCTTCTGTGTATACGTAGCTGGGTGAAGCTTCTAAGAAATACAGTTAACCCTTGAACAACTTGGGTTTAGACTGCGTGGGCCCAGTTATATGCACGTTTTCTTCTACCTCTACCACCCCTAAGACAGCAAGACCTACATTTCCTCTTCCTCTTCCTCCTCCTCAGCATACTCAACATGAAGGCTTTAGGATGATTCATTTCCACTTAATGAATAGTAGTTATATTTTCTCTTCCTTATGAATCTTGTAATAGGATTTTCTTTTCTCTAACTTTACTATAAAAATATAGAATATAAGACATACAAAACACAAAATATGGTTCTCAAGAACCAGGAGGGCATTTTAGTAGGCGAAATAAGTCAGGCACAAAAAGACAAATACCGCATGAACTCACTTATATATGCAATATAACAAAGTTGCATGCATAGAAACTAAAATGGTAGTTACCAGGAGTTAGGTGTTGAGGAGATGTTGTTCAAAGAATACAAAATTTCAATTAGATAGGAGGAATAAATTAAAAGGTTTATTGCACAACATGGTGACTATAGTTAATAACAATATATTCCTTAAAATTAGTAAGAGAGTTGATGCTGTGTTCTCATCTCAAAAAATATGTGAGATAATGTATATTAATTAACTGATTTAGCCATTCCACAATGGATACATATTGTAAAACAACATATTGTACACAATAAATATAACACATTTTTTATTTGTCACTTTAAAAAATGAATGGTTCATGCATTATACTCTGCTTCCTGGTTGAGTTATATTCATAGCATCACTATAATAAAAAAAATTAAAAGTGAAATTTAAAAGAATTTCAGGGCCAGGTATGTGGCTCATACCTATAAACCCAGCACTTAGGGAGGCTCAGGCAGGCTGACTGCTTGAATCCATGATTTTGAGACCAGCCTGGGAAAAACAGTAAAACTTTGTCTCTACAAAAAATTGAAAAAAAAAAAAATAGCCAGGCATAGTAGTGAGCACCTGTAGTCCCAGCTACTTGGGATGTTGAGGTGGAAGGATCGCCTGAGCACAGTAGTCAAGGCTGCCATGAGCTGTGATCACTGTGATCATACCTCTGCACTTCAGCCTGGGCAACAGAGTGAGACCCCGACTCAAAAATTAATAATAATGACAATAATTTTTCAAAATAATTAACAAAGAGAACCTCAAATTCTGTACCTTCTTTTCAAAAAGTGTATGACTGCATAAAAGCACAAGTTATTTAACTTAGTTGCAGTGGAAGTTCTCGGGTTAAGCCTCTGAAGAAACCTAAAACTCACATCTAAGCAATGCCAACTATCCATAAACATAACCTGAGCACTATATAGATGTCAAGTACAACATTAACTGCTTTGCAAGCATTCTCATTTAATCTCCACATTAATTTTAATGTAAGTGCAACTATAATCCCTATTCTACAAATGAGGAAGCTAGGGTTAGGACATTTAAATAATTTTCTCAAGGTCAAAAAGCAAGGGAGTAGCACCGCTGGAATTTGAACCCTGGTCTGTCTGGTATAAATATGACCTTAAACTGAATGTATTTAACTGTAATACATCTGCTATTTAAATAACTACCTTTGTTAATACGTGAAAACTTCCAAAAGAACATCATTTAACAACTTCCCACACTTTATGCGCCTGTTTCTCAATGTCTTCTGTCATACTTGAGGAACAATATTGGTATTGCAGGTTGTCATCAGGCAAACTAAATGTATAACTTGCCTTATTCTTCTTTCTTGTTAGTTTTTTTAAAGCTATTTAATCATTTTTAAGTGCACAATTCAATGGCATTAATTGTATTCACAATGTTGTACAACCATCACCATTATCCATTTCCAGAACGTTTTCATACAGAAACTCTGTCCCCATTAAACAATAACTCCCATTCTCGCCTCACTCTAGTCCCTGTGTCTTTATTCTGTTTTCTATCTTCTATTAATTTGCCTATTCCAGGTACCTCATATAAATGGAATGATATAATATTTGTCCTTTCGTGTCTGTCTTTAGTTAGAATAATGTTTTAAAGTTCATTCATGTTATAACATGTATCATGTTGTAACATGTAAAAGGGAATTCCATTTCCTTTTAAGACTGTATGATATTCACTGTATGATATTTCATTGTGTGTACACACCACATTTTGTTTATCTAGAAATCTGTTAATAGGCATTTGGGTTGTTTCCATGTTTTGATAATTGTAAACAGCACTGCTATGAACATTGATATTCAAGCATCTGTTTTAGTCTTCCCTTTAATTATTTTGGGTACATACACAGCAGTGAGATTGCTGGATCACATGGTAAGTCTATGTTTAAGTTTTAAAACTTCCTTTTTTTTACCTCCCATCCTTCTCTGGATAACTTATTTACTTGCCTTTACCTGCTTAATCCATGCAGTCTCTGCTTTCCTTCTCAGTACCAAAAACATTTAGCATCTTCTTCAGTTCCTTACAGTTAAAAAATAAATATAAAGATATCCATAATATCTTTAGTGCCTGCCATGCTTCAAGCACTTTTCTAATATTTTTGATTCTACTGCCAAATCCACTAAGGTGATATTTGTCATGAAGTAAATACATAGCATATGATTACACCAAAATATTTTCTCCTTCGATGTCTTCTTGTGCTTCTTTCAGGATGTTATTTTATCGGGATGATTATATTGAACTGAAAGAATGAAGAACTAATCCCAATGGCACTGGTACATTTGCTCATTGGCTCCCTTGCCATCAATGTAGGCACATCGGAAACTGGTGAGTTGATACCATAATACTACAAGAAAAGGATTGACGGTAGCAGGAAACTATGGAGGTGGTGGGGCAGGGAGGTGGGATAATGGTAGTCAATATCTGTCTGGCGGGGGCACACCTCATCAACAAGGGTACCTGCACAATGAATATTTGTATACCTAATCCTTAATTGTACCCCACAATTTTTAAAAAAAGAAACTGGTGAGTTGAAAGAAGGGAAACATTTCTGTCAGGGGATATGCAACATGTATTTAAGTTTGCATACATTTTTTTTCCTCATAAGATAGCTTTAAATTACTATAACATAATTTTATACTCTCAATGTATGTCACACAGATGATAGGGTGCATTCTTCCTAAGTGCTACGGTTTGAATGTATTCCCTACAAAAGTCAGTAGCTGAAACTTAACAGTCAATGTGAACAGCCAATGGGAACTTTAAGAGTTTAGGCCATGAGGGCTACTACCTATGGATAGGATTAAGACCCTTATAAAAGAGGCTGCTTCAGGCAGCATTTGGTCTGCTATGTGAGGACATGACAGCAAGGAACGATCACAAGAACATGCCTTTTGCCTGGATCTTGGACTCCTCAACTTCCAGAACCATGAGAAAATAAATTTCTGTGCTTATCCATTGCCTCGTTTCAGATATCTTGTTACAGTAGCACAAAGGATCTAAGACACTATTTCTTTCTAACCACTTCATAAGATCAAACTACAGCAATAGCATACTGAAGAAAAGTCTACGGCAAGCATTTTTTCAAAGGCAGAATGTGAAGGAGGAAAGGAGAAGTAAAATAACACCGATTAAACACATACCACCAGCCAGTCATGCGAGTAAACTAATGCACGTATACATGTCTTCCCATGAACTGGTTCCACAACACAGTGAGACAGGACAGGTTCTGTTATAACATGCAAAAGTGGGGCTTGAAGAGGTTATTGGTTGCCCTACCTCATGGGATAAGCAGAGGAGTTTCTACGGCTCAAATGTTGCCTCACAAGATGCAGAAAAAACACATGGTAAGGATAAGACAGGGTACCGGTCCGTTTAGTCCCATCCCTCCCCTTAATCATACCTCTAACCACTTTCACAATGGTGTCCTTAAGGAAAGCTACCTTATATTACTATAAAAAGTGTTTCTTTTTCTAAACACTATGTGTTTATTTTTCTCATAAGTTTTGAGTCATAGACTGGGTTTTAAAGTGTGTATTTTAGAAGTTTTATTTAGCATCTCAGGTAGCCAGATGAATAGGGTTCAGATGTGTAAGTACACTTAACTAATCAGAAGTTAATAGGGCAAGAAAGTGCTATTATTTTTCCTTAAAAATCACTAACATTATGTTGATAAAATGTCAACTAATTATCTTTTAAAATATGTGCATTACAGTTTGTAACAACTTTAATAAAATTAATTCCAAGACAGAAGACAGAACCATTTTGAATCAGATGTCATTTAGAGGTTAATTGCAATTTGGTAATTCATTATATCTTTAAGATAAAAGTATACAATGAGTGAAAATGCACAGTTTAAAATATAACTTAAAGCCCATTTCCTAACCATGTAGTAGATATAGTCTATTCTCAGTTACAAATACATTATCAAAAATATTTTTAAGATTCTGATCATAGAAACCTGAACTTTAAGCAATGACAAATCCTACATTACTAATGAAAGAAATTCCAAGTTTAAAATGTTGATTGAGAGTAATTGATTTAGAGTCCACTTTCTAACTATGATACTTTTACCTCAATAGTTACAGGTGATAAATTAACCTTTTACCTCAATAGTTTACAAGTGATAAATTAACTCCACATCTGAGTGAAAAATTATAGAACAAAGAAAACTTCACCAACGTGAAGATATTATAGGCCAAATGCAGTGACTCATTCCTATCATCTAAACACTTTGGGGGGCCAAGGCAGGAGGGTTGCTTGAGCCAGGAGTTCAAGACCAGCTAAGGCAAAACAGCAAGACCTCATTTCTACAAAAAATCACATATAGATACTTCCAAATGTACTTAAATTGCATCTTAGTTCCAATAACTTAATTATCTTGTAATGCGCCTAAGATCCACCTTAATCAGCTCTCCACCTAGGACTTCTGCACTCATCTTTTAGATTTCAGCTCAAATAAAATTTTTTTAAAAGAAAATTTGAATGTGACAAAATATCTCAAACATTCACTAAATAATATAATAGACACTACTTAGAATTAACAGAACTTAACAATTTTTGATATCTACTTCAATTTTCTCTTTAGTATATATTTTCAAATACAAAGTCAAATTCTCAGAAGCAGACCTACCCAAGTATTCGTATGTATCATTATCAAGCATGTTTTATTTTTTTTCTCCTACAAATGTGGGATTTATGAATAATTGATATTATTTTGTGGGCTTCTTTTGAAATTTTTGCATAGATGGCACCAGTACATATGTATGGTTACTCTATCTTACAGAACTTGCTCTTTTTCCTTTGAGGACTAAGCCCATCTTGTAATTATATATATGTTTGAGTACTTATTTGATTTTTGTGACCAGAGTATACTTTTTCAAAAGCTTATCAATTATTACGTATTGAAAGCGTTTTGACTAAAACAAATGTTATTGTGGAAGAAAGGTCTCCTCAGATTAATGTTCCATGGATTATTTTAACTCACACTCCATTCAGTACAAGCTGAATAGCAATGTTTGGGAATACACTGTTTGTTTTGAAAGTCTGTGGCATTTTTTTGTTTAATAAGCATTTGTTAATCACCCATCCTCTGCCCTGATATTTTCTTTTATTATACTGATGCCAAAGTAAAAGACTATATTCTCTGTCCTCAAGTAAATAACATTTTCCAAGAACAACGAGGCATTCTTCGTTGAAGTTAACAAATTTAGTAGACTTTACTTTAAGAAGTAACATCCTCGTTGTCTGTTTAATTGGTTGTAGCCCAGGTTTACAGTAGGTATTTAAAAAGTGATTCAAAATGATGAATTACAAATCGTAATTAGTAACTTCAAAAGAATTCCTATATAGTTGGTTACTTCAGTGCCTGTCTTTGTTTTCAAATATTTGAGTGACTAAACATCAATGTTACTTTTATGGACATCTGCCTGTAAGTGACAGAAAGTTTTCCAAATATAATGATGACCCATATTACCTAAAGTAGAAATTCGATTCAAGATAATGGCCTGCATACACATGCAATTGAACAGGTATGCAGAATGGCAAGAAATCAAAGATAAATTAATGAGAATTCTTATAATTACATCTATGTGTTTTCCCTGTAATAAACTTTGGAAATGAAAATGCACATCTGATTTGTCCATATGCTTAATGAAGGAGGAAATTCAATCTAATTACATTCCAGTTGAATATTTACTCCTAATGTGATATTCTTTTAGTTTTTCAATATTTTAATTTAAAGGATAGTCCCAATAAACACAATATATTACAGTCCAGAAAAAGCAGATTTTTCCAAAAATAGTGAATTTCTTTATTCTACTATAAATTAAAATTCACTAAATATAAATGCATTTTAAATCTAAGGCTCAATTATGTCATTCTATGAAAATACACTTGTGAACTTCTTACAGATTCCTTCTGTAATTTTTCTCTTTAAAATTAAATAACATACATACTTTAAAAATGTCAAAATAGCAAATTATTAATAAAAGTATAATTACTTATTTGAATTTTGTCTTTTTATTCTACAATTACTTAAATCAACTATAAAAGGTTATAAATATTTTTGTTTTATGTTAATCTATTTAATTATAAATTATATTTTGTTAGAACCTTCAGTGTGAGAAATCTAATTATTAATCTTATATTTTCTTTTCTTTTTAAAATTTTATTTTCAATTTAAATTAAACGAATTCTTTCCAACTAGTTATTAAATTAGTCCTAAATACTGTTCATACACACACACACACACACACACACACACACACACACACCAATAAATACATATGTTCAGACAAAAAAAAAAAAAAGACAGTATATGTTCCGGGGACACAGGTAAACATATTTCTCTATGTTTAAATTTGATCAGAAATTTATTTTTAAGCCCATATGAAGACAAATCACACACACACAGCTGAGTTGCCTATCAATTCTGAGTCATTTTCCTCTCTGCCATATGCTATTTTTTTTCAAGGCAATATTAATGTGCTACTAGAAAAGAATGCTATGGAAAAGAATGCCAGATCCAGTAATAATGCAAGACTGCTGTTCCCAATCACTTTCTTAAATTGAGGAGGGGAAACAACCTGGGCAACATAGTGAGAACACATCTCTATAAAATAATTAAATTAAAATTAAAAAATCCAAGGAATACTTGTGTTTGTAAAGATGGAACTGAAAAGGCAGAGCAAAATGAAATGACCAAGGTCATTAGGCTGGATACTTACTTAAGAATCCTAGAGCCAGTATTAGAAATTAGTAGTCATTTGCGCAAAGAGAATGAAAATATGCCAAGTTCAAGCAGTCAAATTAGAACAAGTCTCTGGGAAGCTACCTTAACTCCTGCCTCCCCACCAACATATACACACACACATAGCCTGGCTGGTTTTTTTAGTTGGTCTTCATGCCCTACCTTGTAGAGAAGACTTCTGCTAAAGTTTTCTTGAAACAACTCCTTGACTCAGAATGTGTGCGTGTTGCAAAAAATCAAGACTTCAAGTGCTAAAAAATGTGTTAAAGACCAACCACACATCAATATTTAACTAAAGCTTTCTGCCTGAAGGAATTAGAAAGAGCATTGGAAAAAATATCTTTTTATATAGAATGCTATATTTGTAATAGAATTTTCTATTTGTGAGTATTGTATTTTCAGAAACTTGTGAATAGAGGGAGATTAGCAAATAATTGAGGGTAGGACCATATTGTTCAGTTAGAATATATTTAATCCTGTTTTCACACTTATTATCTGAGACATAAAAAAAAAAATTTACAGAATGATGCTTAGGGATGCTACTTATAACCTATTTTCTACTTCTAAAAGCTTCCAGAGATGTCAAATTTAGGAATGATAAAAATTTCTCAAGTCACTTTTATTTCTTACTTATTTTGTTAGTCTTAGCATTTAGCACCTTGACCAAAACAAAGTAGGTGACAACAAATAGTGGTTAAACAAATGTTAATTTGCTTTTTTCCCAAATGTCTCTGCCTGAACCTGATATATATGTTGTTCCATGATCAATGATGTTTAATCTAAAGTTTCAAGTTTGCTGGATTAAAAATATTTTATGTATACCTCAAAAGAAGTTTTATCCTCTTTAACAATTATTTGAGATTTTTTAAATTGCCAGTAAATGGTATAATGCCTAACACATAGTAAGTCATCAGTACACTTCACTTAGAGGATGGGTGAATGAATGAATGAGGAGTTAAATGTACTTTCTACTGCTCATTTTAGTGCTCCATGCATATGTAGAAATTCACCTTTGATTAAGTCACAAAAGTGTGATGTCTATTTTCGAGGGAAAATAAGATGTCAGGAAAAAAAACAACAGAATGATTCTAAGTGAGAAGATGGGTCTGACACAGAGGCTCTTTTCTGTTCTGGTGGAGAAATCTCCAGAAGGTCTGTTATGGAGATAATTATAATGCCTACTTCTTACTGGATGCAGAAGTATAAACTAAAAACAAGTTCATTTTAAACCTGTAACCATGAACACAATTGGTTGAATGAATCATGTGGTTTCCAATCCTGCCTTTTACTCTCAGAGAGATGTTTCATGTTGAAACATTGCATATAACTATTGATAAAAGAGGAACAATAACCCTGTAACAAAGGTTATGCTTGCTATGTCTAAAGATACATCTAACGAGGAAGTTCAATTACCAAATGTTACTTGCCTTATATATAGATTTCCAGGCTGATCCACTGTCAGGAAAAATTGGGTTTTTTAAATGAGTCATTGCCCTCTGCCCCCCAGAATGAATCCAAATTATTCCATACTATCTTGCACAATTTACAATGAAATTTGCTTTCACCTAGAGTACAATTGGATTCTGGACCACACAAGTTGTGAATTAAGAAGTAACCCTTGGAACTTGCATCATTATTGCTAACACAAAACACAACGTCAGACACTCATTCAAATTCAGGATGCTATCTCTATTTCCATAATAAGGATATGATTCTCTAACTAAGCAAGGGTATAATGACAGTTCTTTAACAATTTCTTCTTGGTATTTAAAAAGGCTAGCTTAACAGGCAGAGTGATTTTAATGAATATAAATTGCAGTGATCCAAAACAGAGCCTACATTTACTTTCTTATTTTTTATTGTACTGCCAATTCCATATTTGTTCTCATTTAGGATTTGCCTATTCTTTGGCAATTAAGAAATATTGCCTGGCAATCTATCTTTTCCTTGCTAATGGCTACTGCTACAAGTTAAAAATAAAATTCCCCAGAGATAAATTTAAGTCATTGTCTTGATATGATAATATTTGACCATTGCAAGTTCCATCTTTTTTTTTTAGTGTCTTTTGAAAGTTTTTAAATTCAAATAGAAAGTATACATGTCTTGAGTGTGGTTAAATAACAAAAATCAGATGTCTTATGCGGTGAATCTGTTTGGGATTATTTACATTTTCCCAGAAAGGTATAGCCCCCCATTTCAGACTTGTTTCAACCCTTTATTTCTGTGAGAGAAGGGCATGATGTACTTTTCAAATAAGCAAATACCACTCCAGGAAAACAAAGCAAACATAGGTGGCTGTGGGCCTGGATACTAGAATTTGAGTAACTGAAAAATTGTGCTGGTTTTTTTTTTTTTTCCTTTATAGTTGAATTACTTGTCTACTTGATAATGCTTGAAAAAGAATCATTTGCATAACAGCAGCAAAAGTTATTCTTTGTCTGCCACACTGCTTTGGCATTAGAAACTGTGATGTTGAGAAATCATCAAAAGCTATGTGTAGTTATAAATTTTTAAAAGTTCAAGAAACTTCATAGCTTCACAGAAACATAGAGAGACTTTTCTCTTCTAAAGTGTCAAGAGGTAACTAGCAGTGGCTAGGGATGCCAGGACTTTGTCGTTCCTTATATTCTCCTTGTTCAAGGGTCATGTAAATCGCTAGCCACAGAAACTGATTCTCCTTTCTCATTAGCAACTTTATACTAGATTCTCGTTCCTACTCAGTCCTTTTGGTACAGGTCCCACCTGAGAACAGGAGGAATGTCTCCAACAGAACATGCATTAATTAGAACTGAATAGGGATCTGACCTGGTTTTGACCTTCTTTAAGCATGGTGACTCCTCAAAAGTGATCTTTTTCTCTTTACCTATTCACCCCTCTCTGCCACAGATCTACAGAATACCCATGTTTTCTTAGCTCTTTCGATTACAATGTGTAAGTTAAACTTAACCTTGGGCTAACATTTTCAACATACCATATAATTAGGAAAAACCCTACTTTCTCTTGTGTATTCTTATGAGTCATTTCTCCATAGACATATCTTTAAATTCTTTTATTTATTCAAATTCCTCACACAAAATTTAAAAGACAATGTATTCATTCAAAACTGTAAGATTTGGAACTCTTTCAAAATATTTTAAACAGCAAAATGAACTTTGTTTTCTACTTCTGTTTAAATAGTGGAACAGAAAACAAAATATAAGGTTATATAAGAGACAAATGTACAAGTCTGTTCCGATAAAATATTTTGTTTTCATTTAGGATCAAATAGAAGTATGCATAAGCCCATTACTGACATACTATGACATAAATCTCCTGATTGCAACACTATAAATTTATTAATTATATATGTGCTTTCTTATTTATTCATACTCTGCCTACTTTAAAAATTTGAGGCAATTATATAAAAATATAATGGCGATGCTTAAATATAACATTACCTTTTACACTGAAATGGGAAAATATTAAAAATATATTCATAGTCATATGCATATTCTGAGACAGTATTTGCATATTTGACATATTATCTATGTGTTGCTTTCTCTTTATCCTCAAGAGTTGACATCACTATGAGTTTCTATAATTTTGGAATATGTTTTTAATTAATTATTTTAGTCATCATTATTTTATAACAAGTAGCATCAGGATTTTATCCTTCTCCTTTCTTATTTTTCTTCCTAGTATTACTGAGAGGGGAGGGCACTGAAACGTATAATAAAACTCCACCTTTCCATTCTCAGGACTGATTTTTTTTACTTTATAGATAGTCAATATTTTTTGGACCTAGCAAAAGCACAAATCATCATTCACTAATGTTCATTATTATTTGGCTTTTCAACTCTTGATTTGGGAGAAGACTTTCATTTCTTTCTTCTCCTTAGATATTTTTCTGAATAGTTCTCAAAGTTGAGAATGTATAATTCATAATTTTGCTTTGCTAACTGGATTGTCATTTCTTCCTCTGTCTATGTGATGAACTAGATCAAACCTATGCACCTTTAAATAGTTCAATGAAAACAATCAGTTTCTAGTAAATGAAATACAATGAGATGTGCCCTGCTACTTTGCAAGCCCTTATTTTTAGAATACATATCAACGTGTAACATTCAGTGATGTTCACTCTTTTTTCAGAATGATTTTATCTAAAAAACATTGCTGGTAATCTTGCCTCCTATTCAAGCCCATCTCCTGCATTAGCTAGGACCGGGAACCATCAAGCTACACTGATCTGATTCAGTGATGCTCCCCTCAGGTGCTCCATAACTCTGGTGACTAATTTTCTCTAACCATTGAAGACTTCCTTTGGTAAACTTCCTCAACCTAAATTGCTGTTTGCATTATAACCTGACAAAATATTTTAAAATAGTCTCATTTTGGTGTTTGTCATTGAACAAAATATTTTAAAATTATATGGTGAACCTGACTATTTAACTCTGCAGACAACTACCCGTGGACAATGATTCTTCCCACATATTGCCTTTGGAGAAATCTTCATGTTTATCTACTCAAGGTGGCAGATCAGCAGCATAAGGCTGAGGTAGAGGGAAGGTAAGTGGTTCTAGGCTAACCACTCCTTATATTCTGTGCTGCGACTGTGTGTGTGGCAGGTGTGTGTGTGTATGTGTGTGTGTGCGTGTGAGAGAGAGAGAGAGAGAGAGAGAGAGAGAGAGAGAGAATGTATGCAAGTGGAGGGTCTGTGAGCTGCCACAAAACATCTTAAGTTAATGTGGTTGATCTTCTCTCATAATGACAGAATCCTTCTAAGTAGAATAGTAGAGATAATATTTTTAAAAACCTTTCTCCAATACAAAGCAATGTATTACAAAGAATATACTAAATTTGTCTCTTAACCTAACACTTACTAGGTGATGATTTCTAACAGCATGGCTCCAGCACTTGGTAAACAGATTAAATACAAATGTTTAGTACAGTTCTCTATATCCCACTTCTATCAAGGTCATATTGCTGGTTGATTCTTAAGTATTCTTAGCCATAAAGATAATCATAATTAGTACACATGATAATATATCTGCCTGGTCTGGTTTAGTTATAACTTTGCTGAGCTAGAATGCTACACCACCTTCTAAAATCTTATCCACTCCATGAGTCAAGGGTTATTGTGATTATCTGTAGTAATTCCATGACTCTGATATGGGATCAGTTAGGTTTTCATCTCAATGATCTTATATTGAAATGATTGCTTTATGAATTTAATTATGTACACTTGGTAAATACATTCCTCCTTCTTTAAGTAGGATCGAGTACGGGCCCTGAGATTTGAGGCACATACATCTTCTGCTGACCTCCATGCCACATCAGCTGCAGATAACAGGGATTTTAGGAGTCCGATAAACTCGGAGCGAGACGGCCTTGGTATAGGCCCCTACCTCCCCAGCAATAATAAGGTGGGCTCCCAGAACCCGTTCTCCTTGTTGTAAGTCCTCTAACTGTCCTCTCTATATTTCTCCAGGCTTGGAGTTTTAAAACTAGAGGACTAGTCTGATTATGCCCCCTACTACTCATTGGGTCTGCCACCACACAAATCCTAGGTCAACTGGTTTAATTCCCTTTAGTGGACTTCATCTCCCACTCCTTGCCAACCCTAGAAACTCTTCTAGGGAGCCCGCTGGAACTTATGATTAACTATTAGCAAAATTCCTTAGCCTCACACTGTTCTCTGAGCATTCTCTTCATTCTCTTGCTGTCCCCTGTAGACACTGCTTCCCCTGCAGTTTTCTTAAGTTGTAGGATGAATTCCCCTGCCCTCCCACATGCTTTGTATCACCTGGCTTCCAAGTGACCTGGGCATCATCTTTACTCATTTGACACTTTTGAATATTTCTGGAAAATATCAGCTTTGCATTTTATGTCACTAGACAATCCCACCTTTACATTCCTAGTTGGAATAACTCTAGCGTATTTCTTGAATGTTTCAGCTTCCATGATTGGTTTCTCCCTCCAACACCCCATAGTCCATAACTCTAGAACACTGTTGTATCTAAAGAGTCACTGCATTTCCCACCGCCAGTCTACTGCCCACAGCTGTGCCCTCGACCCTATTTATTTTTCCCCTTCTTAATAACTTGCTCTGGCAGTTCTCTCTCCATGACCTCTTCAGCAATAATAGTTTGTTTTTCTTTCCTTTTATCATTACTATATACGCATTCTATTATTGCTCACTTATTTTTAAAATTCTTTTTTGTCTCCACTTTTCCCCTCAACTGCTGCCCCATGTATTCTTCCTTTTATTAAAAAAAATCCTCAGAAAAGTTTTTTAGCCTAATTGTTTACGATTTCCCTCTTTTTATTCTCCCATTAACTCTTAGGGGTTGCTTTTAGGAGTAAGGGTCTTTGGGAAAGTGATATACCTGAAATTTAAGACAGTCAATGAAATTTCATCAAATTTCAGAAAATATTTATCCAACTCATGGAACTAGTTTCTACAGATACTTCCAAAGGTTTTGTTTCATGATAACATCACTCACCAGCCAGACAACTCTACTGAAACTGCTTTCTAAGAGAATCACCAGAAACACACATCTTAATAAAAACAATGGTTAATTTTCAGTTTTCATCTTACTTGGCCTATTAACTTTGGACAGTTGATCTCTCTTTCCTCTTTGAAACATTGTCTTGAATGGACTTCTAGGACACCATTCTTTCTTGGTTTTCTTCCTGTTTCTCTAGTCTCTTCTTGTTCTCCTTTACTCTTTTTCCTCAACAATCTATTCTCAAAAGTTAGAATTCCCCAACAACTGGGAAATCTGTAAATCTCTTTTCTTTTCTATCTATACTCAGATATCTCCTTCACTTTCAGTCAGTAAATAACATCAGCATCTAGGGCACATGGTCAGGAAAGGTGATAAGGTATGTTTTTAAAAAAATATTGTGAAATTTATTTGGGGGGGTCTTTACATCCTGTCTCATCCTTATGCTCCATCATTACTGTTCTAAACTTCCATGTTCCAGATGCCCAGAGTTTCATCTTATTCGTTTTCCTTACCAAGACACACCACTAGGCTTATCCTCCCTGACACTACACACAGATTGTTATATGTCTCAATTTCTTCTCTTGTGTAGAACAAATATCCTGGATCACTGAAGGAGATTTTCAGTGTAGCTTTGCTCCTTCTTTAAACACTTGGGAACACTGAGTGGCAAGGAAGTTCAGTCTCTCAGCCAGCCAGGATGCCCGTCCAGGACTCCTCATTCCCTATTCAGTTCTTGCTCTTCTGTACTATGTAGAGTAAGCAAGCCTCAGGGCATTATACTCTGAGATGATGGATAACTGCTCTAACACATTAATACATGTTAGGATGAGCTGAAATGTTTGAATGTGAATTGATGTCTTTGCATTATTCCTGAGAACAAACAGAGGATGTATCAACCACAAGAAATGGCTAATTTTGTGATTTGTACTAATTGTGAAAAGTTGGAAGATGAACTATTTTGAGGCAAGCTAGATTTAAGGTACCAACACCACATTTGTGTGACTGTAAGTTCCACCAAGATTAGACTAATTGTGATTCTATTGAAAAAAACTCTCTTTTTATATAATTGAAAGGGGTATTGCTGTCATCAAAAATGTACAAAGCACACTGCTTTTTCTTGTTAATTCAAATTCTCCCTTATTAGTTTTCTATGGTTGCCGTAACAACTTACCACAAATTTAGTGACTTAAAATAGCATTTATTTCCTAGAGACCAGAAATCTGAAATCACTTTTACTGACCCAGTATCAACATGGTGCCAGGGCTATGCTTCCAGACTTTAAGAGAGAATCAATTCCGTGTTTCTTCCAGCTGCCAGTGTTTGCTGGTGTTCCCTGGCTTGTGGCCACATCATCCTAATATTTGTCTCTATGGTCACATTGTCTTCTCTTTTGCATGTTTATTTTATTTGTAATATCTTCTTCTGCTTCTCTTTTATGAGGATAATGTCATTGCATTTAGAATCCGCATAGATAATTGAGAATACTCTCTCTGTCTCAAGATAGTTAACTTAGTCATGCCTTCCTGGTCTTTTAAAAATTTTTGTCATGTAAGGTAACAATCACAGAATCCAGTTATTAAGATGCAGATATGTTTAGAAGAGCTATTACTTAACCTCCAATACCCCCCAGTATTTTACCACAAATGCCAATAAATATTTCTAACTATTATAACTTAAGTAGAAAGAATATTAACTTATTCCATACTCAATAATTTTTGCCTTAGCTTATTTCATACTTTGGATTTCTAAATCTCTATGATTTATCTCACATATGCTTTATTTAGCCTATATATAATTCAAATTATAATTCATTAATAACAAAAGAGGGGAGGTATACAGATCTGAAAATTCAAATATATATTTGTTGCTTTTCTATTTTATATATACAGTTCTCCTTCATGAGCATTAGAATATAACTCTAAAAGTGATATTTAATGAAAATGGACAAATACTATTACTTTATTTCAACTCTACATCCTGCATGAAAAATAATTTGCACAGTGTTTTCAAATCTGTTATTACAATTTTTGCCACAAGAATGAGTTGTCAGATTTTTATTGTCTGATATATATTGGGATTAGAATTGCATGCCCTACCACCTGACCTTTAGCCATATTCTGCATTTTGATTGGATAACCTTTCTACTTCTTCATCCTATTTATAGCTTCACTAAACTAAGAGAAGCTGGCGAAATGTCCAGCCGGTAAATATACAGAAGAACAGAAGTTCAGGCTAACAGATAGATGGCTAAATTTCACATAGGATATGTAACATCCCAAAGCTAGGAACTCATTCTCAGGAAAAAAACTTAAATAAGAAAGCAAAACAGCAGAACGGAATCCATTCTCTGAAAATCAAATAAAAGAAATGCAGCTAATTGAACCCATTCTACATAAGGGCGCAATTTTCTAATCTTCCAAGGAAATATTCTTGAAAAACTACTTGAAATTGCGGTCAGTTTTCATCATCATTAAAGTGATGCATACATTTATTTGTATCTTAAGCCCTGTATAAGGAAAGATCTGTTATCTTTTTTTGTTGATACAAAATCACAGATTGATTATGATTTTCTCCAACTCTTTTCTAAAAGAGTACGCTGACGGACTCTTGGTGAAACTTCAGTTCATGACTAGTCAAGATTTTACAGTTTTACTCCAAATACCTGCGTCGCCATCAAAATATTTTTCATACTTTGTTTTAAATTGAATATTTCTCTTACAAGCACATATTCATGTATTGTAATCCAGATCTTTAACTCTCTGTTACATTATTATTCTTAGAATATTTATAATTAGAACAAGAATGCCAAGAATTATCACCTAAAGGCAAAATACAGTATCTTTTCCACATTAGACATTAGTGAAATATTTAATTTAAAAATAAATCTAAATTTCCCTGAGATTTCAAAGCACATTGATTAAGGTTATCATCTAACATGTGTATGTTCCACAAATAAATAATCTAATATTCAATAAATGTGTGCATAAATATTGCTTCAAGTGTAATTTGAAAAGACTGTTATACAACCCAATAAGCAAAGAATGAGCTGAGGGTTTTTCTATACCTTAATTCACAGGCTTGGCACCTTTGTTCATGGAAAAATAGTTAAGGGTGAACTAATTGAAATTTAAGTTTTGCAATGACTTCCAGAAACACACATCTTTTAAGAGAGCTCCTATCATCTTTTAAAAATATGCACATGGTAAACATATCAAAGGAAAATGAATAAGACTTGAATTTCACCATCCTAGTATAATAAAACTTGAAGGTACCAAAGGCAGCCCCTTATTCTTACAGGTGAAGAAATGGAGTTTCTGAGACTAGTCACACAATGAGATTTTTTTTAACCAATTCAGGAAATATATATATATATGTATTCTGCATTATATATGTCAGCAAAATCAAGTTTAAAAGAGAAAAAAACTATAATTTTTAGGACATTAGAGTGCTTTTCTGTTATTTTGTTTTACTTACAGTAATTTTAAAATTTTTTTAAATATTGAATTTTATCAACGTTTTGGGTAGATAAATCTGAGAGACATGGATAGAGTTAGAGGTCACTGGAGGTGATAAGAAATTGAACAAAGATTTGTTGTTGCTGTTCTTTAATATGTTATATCATGTTAAATGTAGTGGGAAGAACCCACTAGAGAAGTAGAAATTGAACATCAAAGAAGAAAATAAAGGAGGAGTAGACAGAGAAGGAGGAGGAAGAGAAGGGATAAAGAGGTAAATTAAATTAGAAGTCTCTGTTTAGTGTGGAGGAGTATATAACTGGCAGGATCAGACCAGGACCTGAAGGGAATGTAAATGGATAGAGTGAGTGTATATGCAAGATTGGAAACTGGAAGTTTCTTTTGAAATCATGGTTAGTGAAATCCAACTTGTCAATGAAGGAGCACGAGCAAAGGACATACCTGATGAAATAGAAAAAAGCAGAAGAATCAATAAAATAAATGTTCTAATGAGGCTAAAACAAAACAACAATATCCACTTATACCTAAATAGTTGACAAGGAAGTCAGAAGGAAATCATGGCATAGTTAGGGAACACGACTGTGGAGTTAGCTAGCTGGTGAATGATTGGACACTGGTGTGGGCTGACAAGATGGTACCGACTTTGTGTTTAGGTGTCTTTCTATCCATTTAACATCCTGCTAAAGAAGTAATAATTCTTACATAAAATCTAATATTTAAGAGACACTGATCTGAATTCTTTTCTTTACATACTGCTACTTGATGTACAATGACTTGTAGATTTTAGCATAAAAGCTAGTAAAACAAAAAGACTATGGTATTTATTAAACTGTTAAAAAAACATAATTATAAAAGACCTAACGAATTTTTCAGTATTCCTTCCTCCAAAGAGAAGCCAAATTGTTATCTGGTTACTGGAAATAAAAGAGATCAATAGTCAGAAAGACTTTAATTTTCAGAACATGAATATATTTGTCTTCCTGAGCAACAAAAACAAGATTATTCTTGGCCAAATACCTTCTTTTGTCATTTGTTTTTCTTTTTTAAACTAAATTTAAGATCTAAATTATAATATCCCAATAATTATTTAACATCAGAAAGCCCTAAGTTATAGAATTCGAATGGGGCAAATAAAAAAATTAATAAAGCAAGACTTTAAAAGGGTGTTTGAAATTCTTAAGTCTTTATTTCCTAAATAATACTTTGAAAGATCTTTTGTTTGATAAAGTTTTCTAAATAAACTTAAAATATAATAAAATTATGAATTTTGCATTTTCATATGGTAAGTAGAAACATTCAAATGTAAAACAGAAAAACATACTCAAATTACATCAATATTATTGACTTATTCTCAAATTTAGAAATCTGGGCAATATAAAGTATATACATTTTTCTAAGATCTAGGAATTAAACTAGATTTGATTGATTGTTGATAGCTATATTAATATGCTCCAAAATAATTGATACAAGGAGTTGGCATCACTTGTCAGCTAACTGGTATAAAGTTATATCATTTTCATCTGTGCTTATTATACTCCTAGCCAGCACCCTAGCAACTAGGAAGGCAGCATGATGCCAGTCAGAGCTTTGACTGTGCTTAGAATATGTTATTTATAATGGAAATTTCAGACTCGGTAGGCATGATCCATAAATTCAACATTTATGTTATAAAAGAAGAAAAGAACAGACTAAACATATGGAAATTTTAACGAAGAAAATAGCTCCTCAAATTGAGTAAAATACTTTAGAAAGCTTGTACCTATATATTTGCACATTTTGAATTCTAAAGGTTCTTAGGATACAAGGACATATCAAAATATCAAGATTTCTCAGCTTAGAAAATGCAGGAGACACCCTTATGGAAATTGGAACTGGCAACCAATTCCTGATCAAAACCCTAAGTGCCCATGCCATTAGAGATAAGATAGACAAGTGGGACCTCATCAAACTGACAAGCTTCTGTAAAGCAAAGGAAACCATCAAGAGACCAGGAGACAGCCCACAGAATGAAAAAATATTTGCCCACTGTGTATCTGATAAAAGCCTAGCATCCAGAATCTACAAGGAACTCAAATGTACTGAAAGGAAAAAAAAACAAAAACAAAAACAGCCCTATTAAAAAGTGGGCAAAAGACACGGATAGACATTTCACAAAAGAAGACATACAGGCAACCAACAGCCACATGAAAAAGTGCTCAGCCTCCCCAATCATCAGAGAAATGCAAATCAAAATCACATTGAGATACCACCTAACCCCAGTAAGAATGCCCATCATTAATTAAACAAACAACAGATGCTGGCCAGAATGTGGAGAAAAAGGAACCCTTCTACACTGCTGGAGGTAATGCAAACGAGTGCAACCTCTTTGGAAAACAATGTGGCAATTTCTGAAAACTAGAAATTGATCTTCCATAGGACCCAGCAATCCCCCTATTGGGAATATACCTGGAGTAACTCAAATCATTCTACAAAAAAAGATACCTGCACATGCATGTTTATTGCAGCACTATTCACAATAGAAAAAACATGGAACCAACCGTGCTGCTTATTGAAACTGGATTTTTAAAATGGTAATATAAACAATGGAATATTATGTAGCCATAAAGAAGGACAAGCATATGGACTTTACAGTAACTTGGATAGATTTAGAGTCTATCATACTCAGTGATCTATCGCAGAAACAAATAACAGAGTACCATATGTCCTCACTCATTAGCAGACCTTGAGCAATTATCATAATACTATAAGATAGGAATTGACAGTAGTGGGAAATTGCCAGGGGAGGGAGGCTTACCTCATCAACAAGGGTACCTGTATAATGAACATTTGTATATCTAATCCTGAAATGTATCCTACATCTTGAAAATATAAAAAATTAAGAAAAAAGAAAAGAGTTCTTAGCTGACCAGTGTGTTGAAGAAATGATTCACATTTCCAACTACAGTTGGCAATGAACAACATGGGGGTTAAGGGCTCTGACACCCTGCACAATTGAAAATTCCTGTATACCTTTCAACTCCTCCAAAACTTACCTACTATTGACTGGAAGTCTTATTTTAAGTGAAAGTGGTATCATGTATGATCTGTAAGTGTTTTTGTGCATACATTTTTCAATTTTTAATTTTTTTATAATAGATTTGTGTATACTTTATGGTAGTAGCTAATAAAATAGACTAGTATCTTCACATATTTTATGCATTTGTGACATACCTCACTTTTTAATTTTTTTCAATATTTCTAGGTTATATGATTCATCTGTGAGCTTTTTTTCCCTGTGCATCTTAAATATTTGTTAAATGTAACTGTGATTATACCAAATACAAACTAATGCTTCTTAGAAAGTCCAGTGTCTCACTAATAGGAATTTAGGTAGTATAACTCATAAATAATATGAAACCAATAATATGCAAGGCTTATATTTGTATCATCAGCATGATAAAAGCTTGAAATTCTCTCTTTCTGTAGATCTGATATTTGTTACAAGATTAGAACAAATAATAGTAATACATTTTAAAGCAAGTTATGCTACAACCTTTATATTTTAACCATTTTCTTTCTTAAATTTGATAAGTTAATTTTTCTATTTGGGATTATCAGTGAATCTGATATCAATAGAAACACCTACATATAACTGATCTAACAGTTGATCTATGTACTGAACATTTGGCTACATTTGTTGTTTTTATCCAAAATGTGATTTTATTATTTTGTATTCTTTTATTATTAGGACCAAAAACACCCCACAAAGATAAAATTGCTAGAGAGAACTTTCTTCCCACCTGAAAATACTCATGGACCCTCAGGGAGATTTGAGCACCTCAGAGAAAAAAGAGAATGTTTGCCATACAGAACACAAAAGGTGCAGAAATTGCACCATCCAAATGTAACACATGATTAACTAAACATATACTTCTGAATTTTTTTTAACTGTCAAACAGGTAAGCCTTGATGTTGTCCTCATCATTTGAGCTTTAGCTATAATAATTACAACAATAACTACTACCAATTTAGTGACCATCCACAATGTACTAGGCTTTCTACTAAGTGTTATATATATAGCATCTCATACAACCTTTACGAAATTTTGAGATATAGATAATAGTAACCATATTTTGCATTTGAAGAAATTCAAGCACAGAGACATTTTTAATTGTCACAAATTTTTTTTAAAATTTCCTATATATTTATTGGAAAAAAATGAGAATATAAGTAGACCTGTGCAATTCAAACCCATGTTGTTCAAGAGTCAACTGTAGTTACAGAAAATAATGCCTATTTTTTCTTATCAATAATGTACACTTTTAGGTAAGAAATAACTTATTTATACTCCAAGTTTTGGTACTTGTACAGGATTTAAAGCAGTCAACACATTCACCAAAATAAAATTAAGTCTAAAATTAGAAAATCTATATTATCATATAAATATGTTATATAAATATAAATTTAAAATAATATAAATAAAAATAATATATAAAAGATAAAAGGTAATACTATAATAATAATATATAAAAGAAAAATGTTAAAAAAAGAAAAGAAAAGAAAAACACAGATGTGAGTCTCTGATACTGCTTTGAGGGAGTTGAACAAATTTGGTTCAATTCTTCATCAATGCCAAGAGACGAGGAAATTATAGAAAGTTATTAGAGTCGAGGTATCAACAAAATTTAAAACAGACTGTCTGGTCAGGAGTCAAATCTATCTTGCAGATGGACCTCAGGAGTTCATTCCACAGGTTCTCTTAGGCAAATGATGTCCTTCAAAACTACAGCCAGGGCTGCATCTGTTGATGTTTTGTTGAGGACATGCTGCATATTAACCTGTTCCTAAGTGTATATACAACCTTATTCTGAACTTTATAACCACTTATAAGATTATTATTATTACTAAGAAAGTGATATGAGGCTATTTTTAAAGTTTTCATAATTACAAATTAGCAGAAACAAGATTTAAAGCCAGGTTTGTCTGACTTCAAACCTCTTTTCTTAAACAATGTATGCATATTCAATACAGAATTCGATTTCATTAAGCTATTTCTTACAAATACATATAGAATAATGATTTCACACTAAAACATAATGCAGAAGGAGTGTTGTGATAGGGAAAGCAGGAGAGGAGACAAAAGGATGATGGCTAGCTTTCTGATTGTCTAGAATAATCTATTGATCTTTTTGTGTTGTTCTGCTTGTTTCAATCTAAAGGAATAGATTGCTATAAATATAGACATTGTTTTGCAGTGTTTTTTCCTCTTCAAACAAGTGGTACTGATTAAGAGATACAATTTCCTGACAAGCATACAGGATAAGGATGACTGGTGCTGTCAATTAAAATCCCAGCCATGTGCTGGTCTGTTAGCTGCCATCACTCATGAAAACTGAGAAAGCTATCCAGCATACATTCTGCAGACAAGTCAATCATTCTCAAGGCAGAATGGCCATCAAGGGCCTGTTCTTCCCCCATAAAGTCAAGCTCTTTCCCCAGCCTCAGTGCAGTTGCCTTACTTACTTTGATTCCATTCCTGCTGGTCTCTCTCTACATTGTCAGAGTCTTTTCCTCCTGTCCGTCTTATTTACAATTTTCAGTTCTCTACTCAATAGCCAAGTTCCAGGCTCCATTTCTGATTTCTCATGTTATCACCCGCTTACCTGATACTTCTGTGGTCCATCCCTAAGTGAATGGATTCTACCTTACTGTAGACAAAAATTTTGTCTACTTTCATGACCTACATGAATGCAACCCACTCAGAAACCAATCATAGCAATTCACCTAATTCAAATACCCGAAGCACCTATATTATATTCCTCTACAAGAAAGCCCTAATCATGTTCCAAATGTGCCATTTAAACTCAGGCAACACATTCTGGAGGATGCGGGGAACTGGTTTCATTTTGAAGTTATATTTTGAATTAATACATAAAAAATGAGTTAATACAATTCTCACAAACACTTTATCACATTAATTTCTTCATGCAGTCATTTAAAAGAATAAACAATTGATGATTATGTAATGAATGAGATGGGCAAATACAGACAACATATTTTTGCACATACACATAACAGTAGTTTATTGTTTTTAAATCACATCCTGCGTCAAATTTCAGATAACTGCATCTAATCAAAATCTGTCTTTAGCACTCTCCCTCTTTCTATTTGGGAAATTCCTTAGTGTTTTCAATAACTAATACCAGGCATTCCTCATCCTAGTTTTGTTCCCTGGCTGCTAAAGTCTCCTACTGACAAATATTTTTGTCATTCTTATATCACAACTTGGCTATCCTTGACTCTATTCCATGAGGATCATTTAATACACAAAGTAACATAAGTCATTTGTATGAGATAGCTGGATAATTTATTGCATCTCGTAGGTGTAGTTTCAGAGGACATCAAAGTGGTCATTAGGAATTTCGAATGCTTGTATTTCTTCAAAAGACAATGTAGCTAAAGGAGATATTTTTTATTAAGAAGGTCTCCAAGTTACTGTCACACTATTTACGTTCTTTTTAAGCTTAAATGTTGACCTTCTCAAGGTTCCTCTTTTAGATGTGAAGTCTCTCAGTCTCTCAAGCCATTCTTTATTGAAAAACCAGGATTACAAAATATGATAAAATGTGTTGTTTGTATTCTCACTGAATAAAATGTTTATTATAAATTGATACATAAATAATTATATTAGTTACTTTAATATTTATAGGAGATAAATAAAAATCCACATTCTTCTCAAAGATAACTGCATGAACATCTTAATGTTATTTAGAAATAAGCTAGTCTTTGGACATGCAGATTATCAATATCTATGGATCTAAGCACCCTTTAGAAGTTCAATGAAGAAAATTAATTGTCCCTGCATTCTTAAGCACAATAAAAAGGACAATAATATGTTGTTAATTCTATTCATTTTGCATCTAAGGTCAGCAGGAGTTAGTGAGCTGGCCAAGCATGCAGGTTAAAGTAACTCTTCTTTGAATTTTCAATCAACAAATACTTACAGTGCACCCTTGTTAATATAATCTCATAAGTTTATTAGTTTATTATATGACAACTACCCTCAAGCAAGCTAAGAGGGACACAACTAATAGACTTAAATAAGTCTTTATTATTAACCAAATTTCATTTCAAGAATGATCACAAGGGAGCGTATAGCTGTATCAAATTAACAAACTCCATGAAAAGTGAGGAATATTGGGAGAAATTTAGACCACAAGAGACCAAGGCCATAGCCATGATTTGAAGGCTGAAGAGCTTCAGACTGGGAAAAAAGAGAAAGACTGAGGGGAGGAAGTTGAAAGAGCAAATGCCCTTACCAAGTAAAAGAGAACTGGAACAGCATGTAGTGACTGTGTGTACACTACTGGAAATTGGGTCAGAGTAGAAGGAACTTGGATACTAGGCTAAAGATAAAAATGTATAAAGCAGATTGAATGTATCATCTTAGGGATTCTGAACAAAAACAAACAAAAAAGTGATATGATAAGATGTCTTAGATGAATTTGCATAGGAAGAAGAGAAATATATCCACAAGGAGGCCAACCGTGAGGCTATCTGTGACAGAGGGGAATTGAAATGCAAAACCATAAGATGGAGACTGTGTGGTGACTCCCACCTGTAATCTCAGCAGTTTGGAAGACCAAGGTAGGAGAAATGCTTGGGCCCAGGAGTTGGAGACCAACCTAGGCAACATAGCAAGACCTCATCTCAACAAAAAAATAAAAAATAAATTAGTCAGGCATGGTGGCACATATCTGCAGTCCCAGCTGCTTGGGAGGCTGAGACAGACAGATTGCCTGAGCTCAGGAGGCCAAGGTTACAATGAGATGTGATGGTGCCATTGCACTCCAGCCTGGGCAAAAGAGTGAGACCCTTGACTCAAAAAAATTTTTAACAAATTAAAAAATTAAATGTTAAAGTGAACGAAAGCATTGGTAAAGTTTTCTTCAATTATGAGAGAGAGTACAATGTAGACATGTTTGGTCTAAAAGATAATGTGAGAGATTTACACACACACACACACACACACACACACACACACACACACGCACAGTGTTAGACAAATAGCATACAGCCAGTAAATATCACAGGAAGGGTTCTGTGAACAATAGGCCAGGGCTGGAGTTATAATTTAACTCTAGCTATCACTGCTTCCTTTCCTACATTATTTCCAACTGACTTTTCTCCCTAAAGATCTCATTTTCAAATGATGGCAAAGATCAAATAACCTGTTTATAATGAACATGCCACCAGATGTGAAACATCCTTAACCTACAGGCCGTATTTAATGAACTCAGGTTGTGTGCAATTAAAATAGGGAGTAACTTTATTTTTCCCTATAAGATGAAAGCATATTTCCCTCAGAAATAAAATATTCCAGCATTTGGCACCTCTGTTATTAAAGACTGGTATTTTAGAATTTTCTGACTCATACATTTTAAGGGGTCAGGGGCTAGTGAACTATATTTTACTTACTGAGCACCAGAAATTGCACTCTAATAAGATTCTATAATTCAAAATGTTATCATCTTTTAGTGAGAGCTGGCATCAATGAGTTTTAGTAATGAATTTAAAAATAGAAATTGTGATTCTTAAAAAGAATAAAGAAAATAAGATGTTTTGAGAAAATCGGCTTGTCCTACAGAAGCCACTTTAATTTGTTTCCATGGTCTTATTGTCAGTTCTTCTACAAGAGCCATGGTAGTATCTCGTTTTGTCCTTCGTTGATGGAAAAGAAAAATTCTGCATATGAGCTGGGGATTAAAATTCTCTTCATTCTATTAATATTCAGATGTTATTTACCAGACTAGTTATGGAATAAGAATATGATTCTTAAGACTCTCTACTTCTAAAAATGTCAGAAGGGGATCAATGTCAAAATACACTTAGCAATGTGTTTAATTGTGTGATTCAAAACTGTAATTCTTTCATGAATATTCTAAAAATCTAAAACAGTGTTGTCCAATATGACTTTTGACAATGCCTGTGTTGGCCAATTGAGTACTCATTCACCATATTTGGGTGTTGTACTTTCAAAATGTGATGAGTACAAGTTGATAAAACTAAATTTGCAGATTTATTTAATTTTAATTCATTTTAATTTTGGTAGTCATATGAGGCTTTGGCTACCACACTGGAGAGTATATGAAAGATGGCACAAATGATCGCAGCCTAGCCAAATGGTTCTACCTGGGTTCAGAATTATTCTTGGTCCCTCCAAGAAATAAGAGGACCAGTTCAGTACCCTAAATTAAACTCTTTCTTCTCTTTCAACTATTTATTTTTAAAGTGGTCTCTCTTTTCCCTCAACTCACTCCCATTTTCAAGAGGCTTCTAATTAATAATCATACTGTAGGTTAGCTTCTTCAAACAGGACAGATCACTCAGATAAATAACCCAGTCCCCATGGCTCAAAGTCAGAGTTTTCACAAATCTTTCTATCTTACTCCTATATCACTTCCTTTGATGGTCCATCATCACTTCTTTCTTGGAGCAACTATGGCAGTTTCCTAACTCGTTTTCCTATCTCCATTTCTGCTGCTGCTTCTCCACCTTCCCTGATCCTTCTTCAAAACGGCTGTCCAATTGGTATTTCCCAAATGCAATTCCAACATTCCTTACGGCTCTAAAATCCACGAGGGCTGCCTTTTGTTTTCTGGGGGAAATAATGAAATGAAATGCAAACTCCTCAGTACAGTTGCAGATGTCATTTTATGCTCTAGTTCTCTCATTTCCTGCCACTCTGCAACATTTATTCTATGCTCCCTGAGCATGTAATGCTCTCCTGTCATTTTGATCTTACTATGTAACAGATGCATAGTTTTCCCTCTCTATGCACCCTGGAAGGGCTGCTACAGCCTCTCCTTCCCAATCCTTGCCCCTCACTCCTTGCCTTCTCTCTGAAATACACACACACTCACGCACACTCCACCGCCAACAACAGCATCATTTCACTCTAGATTCCTATTGGGGTTCAAGAAATACCTTCCCCAGAAAATGTGTTTTAGTCTTCAGAGTTGAAGTGGGTATCCACCACTCTACTTCCCAAGCGCTATATTTTGGCTTCTATCCTGACTCCTACTGCAAAGGACCGAAATTATCGTCAAATGTGTGGATCTTCTCCAGCAGCCTGTTGGCAACCAGTAAACAGGAACTTAATCTTTCCTTCCTACATTTCTGGTATCTGAGACCACGTACTAAGCTACATAAGAGTTGTTAAGCCCATAAATATATGACAGAATAAAAACCAAATGAGACTGAGGACTTAGAGATGAAGCGAAAATTAGAATAATTCAAAGATGAGTACAATTCTATATGTGTATTTAAAGCTTCCCATTTTGAAGTCTTAACCCAGTATGATTTTGCTTATACATGTGTGTATGTAGAAACACACACACATATATTTGCATTTATATTTTATTGTTGCTGGAAAACATGTAAACTTGATTTGAAGATAGAAATAGGCTGAAAATATCCTCCAAGAGAAAGAACGAAACAGATTATAATGTTATGGTGAAATATACAGTCTTGTTCCTGGTGATCTCCATTTGGTTAAAGGAAATGAATGTCTTCACACTTCTAGTGCGTGAGAGAATTTTCTCTGCCCTTTCTTCTCTTCCCTGCCTACTATATGACAGAGAAGTAAATGTGTCATTCCATCAAGAATTTTGTATCATGCTTAAACTATCCCGAATCATACAGTTAATACTGTCTAAAAATCAAAATAATTTATTCACCAAAGCCTTTATCTACAACTATATTAATAAGATAGTGAAGTTGGTATCCCCCAAATAGAATATAATTTATTTTATAATATAGCATATCTCTAAATAGCCATGTAAGCATTTTGCAATTATAATAATCATTATCTATTCTATAAAATAACAATATTTCACTTACTATATCATGAAAGACACCATAATTGCCTGGGGATGTCATGCCAAATTATAAATCACTGGACAGGCGTATTGTCAAAGAATTTCCCTTATTAAGTTAGGAAGATGCCCAGGAAATAGTACGGGTAAGAAACAAACCCCAAGACACATCCCAGATTGAACAACCCACCAGAAATCTAATGGAGTAGATAAGATACCAGGAATCTGAACTATTTTAAAAATCAAGAATTCAGAATTTAGAGAGTATTTTTATCTCTCTAGAAGTTTCAATGAGACAGTTACCTGTGCATGTGAATTTATACCTTTTCTTTACAAATAGAATTTCCATTCAAAACCTCATATCTTAAATTGCTTTAATTCCTGGTGTGCAAAGAGCTTTCAGCATGATGATATTTCCCTATTCAATTTGGAGTGGAGATAATTCCCAAGTAATTACATTAATGTAAAGGAAGTGACAAAGATAACCTAGGATGGCAGGTAAAACAAAAGTTACTTATGTTCGCATTTGAAATAAACATAGCTTTAAACCATTATGAAAATTACATTTTAGAAAAACTGAGAAATTGCTCCATCCCACTTTACCAGTTAACTCTAATTAGGAGAAAATGCCCCTGTGTCACCTTTTGTGAAATTAATATGAGTTATCAACTCATATTTGTATGAACACTATTTAATGTGCAGTGTTATTAAAGATTTGAGTTGTTCCAAAATAAACTGTTATGAAAAATGTGTTCCTAATCCAAGTTTTAAAAATCAATTGTCAAATAATTGTCCACAGAAAAATGAAAATCTGTGAATCAACTATTCAAAGAGAAAGTCAACATAAATGCTAAGTGAAATTGACATAGCAAAACTGAAATAAAGACAGTCAACAAAATGGAAAGTCTTGGCCATAGGTTTGTTTTTCTTCATTATTACAGTGACTTGCTTTAATCTATTAGAATTCTGTAAAAAACATCATTAAAGTAAATAATTTTTATCAAAATTATAAAATTTAAAAAATCATATTAACTTGAAGCAATAGTGGAGTTACAAATATTGGGATGTTGGAGTTTTTTTTACAAGTAACTGAACATATAAAAAACACTCACTGTGATTTCCTTGCAGCAAAATCGATATCTGCCACAACAGCTTGAAGTTATTGCCTGTTAAAAGTCACAAAAAATGAATATGTTAATATAAAATACAACAAACTCTCAATTGCAATAGTGAATGCAATTATTTAATGTTCATAAATTAGAATTATTATAACTATATTATCCTGGTTTTAGTTTATTTTTATGAATTAAAACCTACAAAAGTCAAGTGAAAATTATTTCTCAATGTATGCCACAAGTTAAAAATACTATGGAAAAAGAAAAAGAATGTCAATTGCAGAAAAGACAATAATATCTTAGTTGGAGTAAAGAATGCATTTATTTTTTTCCTATAATGTTTATAGGTTATCTGATCATTGGTTTATACTGAGTAAGCAAAGAAGTTTGAGTTTCATTCCAATTAGAGATTTATGTTTTAATGTTTATCCAAAATTTTCTGTTTCAACAAGTCTTTCTTAATCCAGCAAACAAATTTGAAAATAATAAATAGAATATCTAATAAATTTAGAGACACTATTTTAGAACTATTAGAAAATATATGGTGCAATACACAAGTCAAGTACTATAGTTCATCCAATATTTGCCCAATTTTCTGAAGAAAAAAATAAAATAAATCATTTATTATGTACTTGATGTTGAATAATATCTGAATATTCAACATGAAATAAAAATCCTAAGTAATTATCCAAATCACCCAGCCCAAAAGACCAATTTACAAGAATTACCCAGCTCACTGGGGCAAATATTATTGGAGGAGTTTTTTTCTTGAATTATTTCCTAAATGCTAATTTTACTTTTCATGGTTGGAATGTACCAAACACAGAAAGACACAACATGGCTTGAATTAGACATCTAAAATCAAATAAAATCATCTGAAAAAATGTTTTAATAAAATACATTTTTACTCCTTAAGGAAATAATGACTATCTCTATACAAATATGTTCAAATTATATTGCAACTTGGTTTGGACTTTAGTATTATTTCATTGCAATTATGCATTTCCATTTTATATCTTTATCCATTTTAATTTCTTTTTCTCTTCCAGCAAATGTTAAGAGCACAAGGCAGCTATTGAAATCTTTTTCCAGTAATCTGCTCAATGACAGTTTTCAAAGCTACCTCACGCCAAAACATTTTCCGCTTTATATCGTAGAAGAGGTAGGATTTAATACAAAACTGGAAGCATGTTATTTTGTTTAACAAGCTTTTTTTTTTTTTTGAGTATCAATCTGCTGACATAGTGTAACATAAAATGTTTCTTTATATATTTCTCTGCTATGCTATTTATTTTTAATCATACAACTTGGATTTGAAGAAAACAATTTTTTTAATGTTTAAAAATGTACCTAATAAACTTAATAAATAGTCTTTCATTATGTAGGCAAAAAGAAGATTTTAAAGAATTAAACGTAATTTGCTCAAGAAAAAGATACCACAGTAAATAATAACTTGGGTGATTTATCATCAAACCTCTTATCCATAAATGCCATTTAAAGGCAATTAATTTGAGATTACATTTAGAGAACTTAAATAAAAATACTTAATAATCAATGACTTTTGCTCTTTAACATTGTTCCTAAGAGGTGTTAGCATTTTGACACCATTTCCTATAAATCCCAAATTTTATTTGTAGGACAAATCTTTTAAATATGTGATATAAATTTTTAATTTTAAAATTAATTTTTATCTTATGATACATACAAAGTATAATTTTTATTTTAAAGTAAGAATGAAGCTACAGGAAGTCAAAATATCTTTAAGATAAAAAGGTACCTTATTTCTCTCTACAAAAAATTATTTTCTAGCCTTAGAAACTATTGTAACATAGAACCTTTCTTTGGGACAATAATAGAGATATTCTTTTAGATAAATTTTAGTGTCTTAGCTTTACTATATAGTTATATCTTTGGCATTTTTATACTTTAAAAAAGAATCTTCCTCTAAATAGATTCTCAAGTACCACTAATGCTTTGCTCCTGTTAAGCCAGCATAATATGCTAAGTCTTAATAGAGGTATTTGGAGGGTAGAAGCTACTATTAAATGGGAAGAAATGAAGTGTTCCTGATTTTTAGATTCAGGTTAAATTTGAAGTGGTTAAAGGAAGTTTAATCATGAGACAAAACAGCCACAGTGAAGTTCTTCAACATAGCCCTCACTTCTGATTTTTAGTATAATTGCTTTTTCTTTAGTCAAATCACCTACACCGCCACAATCTACCCAATAGCATTGTGTTGAGCTATTATTGTTGAGCTATTTGGCATTGTGAAAATCTTTCTTTAAGTGAAATATTCGAAAATTGCTGTCATGGCAGCTGGAATGAGGGCTCACCCTTCCCTGGTTTTCTCCCCCCATCTGTGGTTCAGAAACCTCCTGGATGACACCTCTAGGTTCCAGGGAACAGAGTCTGCCATGCACGCCCTCATTTCCATCTTCTTCGCTCTCTCATTTTGAAAACAGTGGAAGAAGAGACATGGGAAGTTGTAGGTTGGGAAAGATAAGAGAAATGCAAGACAAGAAACAATGTACAGGGTTTAAGTAAGAATAAAGAAAAGATGGCCGGGCTTGGTGGTTCACGCCTATAATCCTAGCATTTTGGGAGACCGAGATGAGCGGATTGTCTGAGCCCACGGGTCTGAGACCAGCCTGGGCACCTTGGCAAGACCACATCTCTACAATAAAATCAAAAGTTAGCTGGCATGGTAGTGTGCATTGGTGGTTCTGGCTACCTGGAAGGCTGAGGCGGAAGGTTCACCTGAGCCCAGCAGGTGGAGGTTGCGGTGGCCGTGAGTGTGCCACTGCACTCCAGGCTGGGCGACAGAGTGAGACTCTTAAAAAAAAGAAAGAATAAAAGGAAAGAGAGGAAAGGAGTGTTTCAGGCAAAGTTTGCAATGTATATGCCAAAGTATTAGGAAACTGATTGGGAAATACATCCTCAAAACAAAGATGCTTATGATAAAAATATTACAAATAAATGAAACTTCATAGACAACTTTTATACCTTCATTCTCCCAGGTGTGTGTGTGTGTGTGTGTGTGTGTGTGTGTGTGTGTGTGTGTGTGTGTGTGTAACTCTTCAATTTTCTGATATCTTAGGTAACTTACAACATGATTCACATGAGTCATCTGAGAATGATTTTAATGCACTTGTCTTTCAAAAGCAAAGAAAAATAAAATACAGGCTCATTCCTAAGCAGTCAAGGACCTCTGGACACCCTTATATTATGCTTATTGCCTTAAAAGTTTGCCACATCTTAAATGACGGAGGTTGATACATGATAGGAATTGTCTCATAAAGTAGAACCCTGTTCCCTAAAATGTGACTGTGGTCGCAGATACAATCGTTACCCTTTTGGCATGCCTTTGGTTGTTAAACCAACTAGCGTCTAATTACATATGGGAGAAAAAAGAAAGAAGAAAAGAAAACCTCATCTTCAAGTAGCTGCTCTAGGATTCACACCCAAAAGCCTGGAGAGTTTGCACAAGGATTTGGCTTACTCCAGTGTTAATTCTCTCCTTCAGAATGTTTGGAAGTTCTGCACCAGACCCTGGTTTCTAGCTTGCCAAAAGGCATGCTGGTTTCTTGGTATGGTTTTCTAGCTCTTTTGCTATTAGTGCATAATTTGACAGTATGCTCCCACGGTAACAGAATTCATTAAGGGCTTTCAGTTTTGTTCTGCCAATGAGGATTTTTGGCTGCATGTAGGGCTGGCCTTTGAAGATTGATCCATAATATTTGTCTTATAAAGCCTTGTCATCTCATAGCATGACTGATGCTACAAAACAATCCATAATGAGCCAGGTTCTCCCAGCATGAGCTACTCCCCGAGGGTAAGTTAGGCACTACTGGAAACTACATTAACTTCTTTATCATCAGCCTTGGGTGCTTAAAATAGACTGCATGAAAGTGGATACTTTATGTAGTCCTTTCTTGCACCATTGGGTTGGGGAATGGATTAGGAATGTAATCCCAAGTGTTCATTTTCTACAATATCCCATTATAGAAAAAAAAAAAATAGAAACTTTCACATTTTGACAATTTTCATTGAATAGTCATTTTCAGAGACAAGGTTTGCTTGAAGTAACTATGTGGTTAACAGAGGAAAGCAAAAAATGTCTCAAAGTTTTTCACCAATATTTTCCCATATGATTTCAGTGAAAAACTTAGCATACCTCTTGTTAATTTCAGCTATATTTTTAATACTATATAATAATATTTTGACCACATGTTCTGCATTGAACTATGCGATAGCTTGTTAATCTTTTTTGTGTGTGTGGTGTTCAATAATGACAGTTTAAAAATCCTGTGGAACTTTTTCATGCTAACGAGGCCAAAATAATTAGGTCAATCCTTTTGGGGCTTGGTTGACTCTGAGGACTGGTTGACTCCAGAATGAAAATTCTGGAATTCTTCCCTGTGGAACTAGTGGGAGATTGTGACTGCTTCCAAGTTTGCTGGAAAATAAATCAAAGCATAGTATTGGATGCTATTACATTGGATGAAGAGGGGCCATAAGTATAATATTGGGGGACAGTGGCTCTCAGCCAAGGGTAATTTTGTTCCCCTTCCCAGGGGACATTTGGCAATCTCTGGTCAAATATTTTGGCGTCACAACTGGAAAGTGCGACCGACATCAGCTGAGTAGAGGCCAGAAGTGTTGCTAAACATCCCTCTGCTTCACATACACACATAAAAATGATCTGGTCCAAATGTTGATAGTATTGAGGTTCAGATACCCTGGTTTAGACCCTCTTGAGAAGAAAGAGAGAGTACAAGTTATATTTGTATAGTTGTATATTTGTATTGTTATAGTTCAGTTCATCTGGCTCCTGAGGCCGAGAAGATAGAATAAATCTGTAAGGAGAGATATCCTTAGGCTTTAGAAAAGGTATGATATCAGGAGCTCAGGAGAAGTAAAGCCACTGCTTCCTTCCAGTATATGGAAAAAAGGGAACCCCAGTACCACCACTATGTTTCGCACAGGGGGTATGAGTGATTCTTTGAAGGGGAAAACCACAAAGGAAGGCCCCACTAAGTGAGAGGCCTAGCTGGTAGCTAAGAGTAGGTAGAGATCCATAGACATTTGGAACATTTTTTCCCCTTAATTTATGACTTTGTTAGTCGAAGGTATTATAATCTTTTTAATATATTCAATGAGGTACTAAGTTATTTTACCATCCTTTTCTTGGCCTCTTTATTTGAATCCTTACAATTATTTAATATTAAAAAACTTTGCATCCCTCTTTTGGGACTTAAATTTTTTTATTTGCTTGTTTCCTTCTCCTATTCAAAAGGACATAACTTTGACTTTAGTATAGTTAATGATATAAAGGTAAAGTCTCAGAGAGTTAGAGCCTCTTTTCTGCTAAAAATGGTATATGTGAAATAATAGTGTTTTAATAAGTATTTATATTGTTTAGTTAAAACCACTCTCTCATTTTTTCCTCTTTTCCATTACTCTTCCACTCTTTTTTTTTCTTCTTACCTTCTTTTCAAGTTCCTACTACATTCACTAAATGCTTTTCTGAATCAGTGCAGGGAAGTTTTTGACTTCCCTGCACTGATAAAGGACTTTGGCAAAGTCTCAGGGTACAAAATCAACATGCAAAAGACATTTTAAACACCAATAAAAAATAGGTAGAAAAACAAATAAAAAGCACAATCCCATTCACAATAGAAGTGAAAGACCTTTACAAAGAAAACTGTAAAACACTGCTCAAAGAAATCAAAGAAGATACAAACAAATGGAAAAATTCCATGCTCATGGATTGGAAGAATCGACGTTGTTAAGATATACATCCTACCCAAGGTTATCTATGCAATACCCATTAAATTACCAATATCATTCTTTGCAGGCCTAGAAACAACGATACAGAGATTTATATGGAAACATAAATAACCATAAATAGCCAACACAATTCTCAGCAAAAGAAACAAAGCAGGAAGTATCACACTCCCAGACTTTAAACTTTATTATAAGGCTACAATAATCAAAACAGTCTGGTATTGGTACAAGAACAGGCATATAGACCAGTGGAACAGGATAGAGATTCTGGAAACAAAACCTCGATTTCTCAACCAACTCACCTTCGACAAGGCCTCCAGAAGCAACCACTGGGAAGAGGAAAACCTATTCAGTAAATAGGGCTGGGAAAATGGCTGACCAAATGCAGGAGAATTAAACAGGACCCCTTCCCATCACCATACACAAAAATCAACTCTAAGTGAAACAATGACCAAAACAAAAAACCTCAAACTATAAGAATCTTAGAAAATGCAAGAGACACCCTTATAGAAATTGGAATGGGCAATCAATTTCTGATCAAAACCTGAAAAGTCCAGGTCATAAGAGATTAGATAGACAAGTGGGACCTTACCAAACTGAAAAACTTCTGCAAGACAAAAGAAACCATTAAGAGAGTGGGGAGATGGCCCACAGAAGGGGAAAAATATTTGTCAACTGAATATCTGACAGACATCATAACCAGGATCTACGAGGAACTCATATGTGCCTAAAGGAAAATAAAACAAACAGTCCTACTGAATAATTGACAAAATATAGGAATAGACACTTCTCAAAAGAAGACATACGAGCTGCCAACAGGTACATGAAAAAATGCCCAGTTTCACCAACCATCAAAGAAATGCAAATCAAAACCACACTGAGATACCACCCAATTCTAGTCAGGATGGCCATCATCGATGCAAAAAACAACAGATACTGGGAAGGAGGAGAAAAGGGAATGTTTCTATGCTGTTGGTGGGAGTGTAAACTTGTCACCTTTTGTGGAAAACAATGTGGCGATTTCTAAAAGGTCTAAAAATTGATCTTCCATGTGACCCAGCAACCCTCTTCCCGGGAATATACCCAGAGAAAATCAAATCATTCTACAAGAAAGATACCTGCACAGGCATGTTTATTGCAGCACTATTCACAATAGTTAAAACATGAAACCAACTGTGCTGCCCATCAAAAGTGAACTGGATTAAAAAAAATGTTAACATATACATGATGGAATATTACACAGCTATAAAGAAGGACAAATGTATGGACAACGAAGGGAGGTAAGATAATTAGGCACTAATTACACAGACACCAGAATAAGATTCAGGTTTGAATGTTTGTTCTTTTGCTTCCTTCCTTTATAAATTTAGGCACGATAATCTCTAGCACCTTCAATTTTCTCATCATGATAATATAGGGATTAAAATTTTCCCTACTAATGTGATTGTTTTAGGAATTCAGTGAGAAAATACAAGTAAATAACTTAGAATAGATCCTGTCACAGAATCAGCATTTGATGAATACCAGTAGTATTTTTAACATTTGTGAATCATGAAAATGTTCCGTTAAAAACTGAACATAAGAGTTGGCACCAATATGTAAAG
Source organism: Carlito syrichta (assembly GCF_000164805.1). Classification (NCBI taxonomy): domain Eukaryota; kingdom Metazoa; phylum Chordata; class Mammalia; order Primates; family Tarsiidae; genus Carlito; species Carlito syrichta. The sequence goes on from NW_007233043.1 coordinate 1,342,524, forward strand.
CAACAGACTTAAGATTAGTCCATCCGTTACTTCTTAGCTGTTTGGCAGTGAACAAGAGCAAGGGTCCTTTCTCAGACCATAATCATATCCAATTACACTTCTGTAACTCACTTTGAGTATCAACTATGTGCTAGGTAGAGTGCTGGGTACATAACTAAGACTTAAAATTTTAAGTAGCTTGCCAACTTAAAATTTTAGAGAAACAACCAGTAACTAGTTGAGACTGTAGTCAGGTCACTCAAAATACTTTCCAGACATGAAATTGTGTGTGTGTGTGTGTGTGTGTGTGTGTGTGTGTGTGTGTGTGTGTGTGTGTAGTGTTTTTGGTTTTTTGTTTGTTTGTTTTTACCATATTTTAAATCATTTAAAAAATTAAAGAAGGGTAACTTAATATTTTGTGCCATGTAGGCCATTTAAGAGAAAACCAGTAATAAAAATAATAGCAAAGCATTTTAAAATAACAGTTTCAAAGAAAGGTACATGCACCAAATGAGTTATAATGATTGTACCAAAATCAAGTGAATCATTCTCCTAACTCAAACAGGTTTGATTTAAAATTTAAATGTCAATGCTATACAAAATTCAGAAAAATATAAATTATACAGTTGAAGATATAGAAGTATTCGTGAATGCTCTAAGATCCTGTGAAGTTCTAAGAGAACTTTAAAAATAAAATGACCAGATTGTACCAAAATTGAAGACACTATGTATGTATTCTTATGTCAGCATCCGATAACTCTGTATTCCACACTTAAAGTGTCTGTGCCTGCACCGCTCCAAAATGCAAAGGTGGCTCCACCTAAACCTCTAATGGGATTCTTCTGACTGCAGGAAAGAAGTTATCTGAGTTTTTTTCCTTATCTATCATTGTCAATAGAGACTTACATATTGTTAAGAATGTTCTAAACTGTGATCTCGCAAGATAGTATCATTTCTCAAAACCAATATAACTGTTAGAGAAAGATAACACTACTAGGTCCAGTGGAATACTTAACTGTGATAAAGAAACATGGTGACATAAAACATTGCTGAGACATATGAAAGGGTCATAATGTAAGAATATTTAGGAAATTGTCTCAGGAATAAGAGGAACTACCATTACAGCATAAGAGTGGATGGCTGCTCATTTGGCTCTAGCATGATCATTCCCTTGAGTTGATAGCATTATCTATCCCTGATGAAATCAAATCCACATTCCTCAGCAAGGATCTTGATCATCTTTACCAAGCAATTCAAATCTGAATCTAACATTATTCCTAATCAATTCATGAAAGTCGAGACAGAAGCGATGGAGGGGAAAGAGCATTATTGATACATCCAATTTTCCTCTCTCTAGCCAGGATTACTCTAAAAATAATCCAAAATTAAGGACTCTCTGTTTTAAAATTCTCAAGGAAATATTACATAAACCCTCACAGTTACCTAAGATAAAGGGGCTTTTAGTGGCAAAATCTGTTCATATATCTTACTTAATGGCTCTTGCTGTAATTTAGAGCCTATCTTATCACTGTTAAATCATAACAGCTGACTGCCTGTCCACAGCATCCAACACACTAATGTCTTTAATTAAAGTCTGCAGAGCAGTTTGAGAAAGATAAAGAATCATGGGATCTAATCCCTGTCTGACCACTTCATTACTGTGAAGCTTTAACCAGGCCCCTTAATCCTACAGACTCTCAGGTCTCTCATTGCAAAATGAATATTTATACCTTTGGTGAATTTGAGAGATAAAATATGTAAGTACGGCCTGTGTTACACTCTCATTCATATCGAAGGTATTTAGAAATTGGTTCTTATTGTTATTAGTAGTAGCAATAGTAAGTGTACAGCATTCTCCCTTAGGGAGTTATGTTCTAAAACCACCAGTGGATGCCTGAAACCATACATGGTGCCAAACTCTATACATACTATGTTATTTTCCTAAGCATATATACCTATTATAAATTTTAGTTTATAAATTAGGCACAGTAAGAGATGAACAGCAATAAGTAACAATAAACTATAACAATTATAACAATATAGTATTGTAATAAAAGCTATGCAGTCTCTTTCTGTCTCTCTCTTTCAAAATAGCTTATTGTACTATACTGAGTGTCATTGACATTGTGAAAAGTGAAAACACGGATAAGGAAGGACTACTATAATAATAATCTAGAATTTCAGTGATCATAGTAGTAATCACTTTGGTAATACTTTGGGAGGAAAAAAGATCTGCTAGTCACTGGAAAAACAGAAAAAAGCAGCAGCTCTATTAATAGAATACATGCACGCTAACGAAGAGACACCGGCATAAGAGACATGGTCACCATGGTAGTTAATTTTATGTGTCAGTGAAGCTGGGCTATGGTGCCCAGATACTTAGTCAAACACTATTCTGGATGTTACTGTGAAGGTGTTTTTTGATGAGATGAATGTTTAAATGAGTGGACTTTGAGTAAAGCTGATTGCCTCCATAATGTGGGTGGACCTCATCCAATCAACTGAAGGTCTTGACAAAATAAAGACTGACGTCCCCCAAGCAGCAAGGAGTTCTACCTGTCTTTGGATTCAAACTGCAATTCTTCTTTAGGTCTCCAGTCTTCTGCCCTACCCCATCAGATTTTAGACTTGCCACGCCTCTGTAATTATATGAGCAGATTACTTAAGATCTCTTTCTCTCTCTCCCTCTCTCTCTCAACCCCCACCCCTGCTCCCAGCAAACACGTGTGTATATATACACTAAGGCCAGGCAGTAAAGTTTAATCAAGAAGAACAATAATTGGGCTCTCCAATGTTAAACCCATGAAACTCATTGTAAATGTAAATGTGATATTACCATACTGGATCTAATATGTAAGCATAAAAGTCAATTGTGTTATTTGTCCTTCAAAGTCAGGTAAAAGATAGGCATAATTACCTAAACTGCTAACAAAAACAAGGAAGGAGGAATTAACTGCCAAACATCAATTCTCTAGAATGAGAAAATATAAACACTTTTTAATAGAACTATTGTGGCTTTAGAGTAAAGTCCTCAATAGAGAAATCTGAATAATTTATCTGTTTTAAAGAATGTGAAAAGCACATAGTGCATAGCCATTAGCATTAAAAAGGAGAAATAAATAGAAGATAAGTGTTATAGTAAATCTTCCATTTTATGTTGTTCACACAAAGATCTATTTTTAATAAAAGAGAATTATACAAAAATAAAGCAGTGCTGCAAAAAATGCATTTCCCTGTTCTTTTCAAGCTATATATTGACATAAATTTCATTTGTTATTTTTATATCAAAGACTTAGAAACAAAGCACAGGAAAACAAAATAATAATGATAATTCCAATTAAGTGTTTCCCATTTCATTCTTAGATATTTTGATGCCTCTAAGACCACATGATAAGAAAGACTGAGAAATTTAACCACTTATCCTTAATTTAACCTTTTATTCCTACTAAAATTCAAATAAAGCCAGTTTTGGAAGGAGGAGAAAGATGACAATACTTGCATAAGTTATAAGTGACTGTAATGTTTTGAGAATGAAATAGACCCTCACAAATATATTCTATCTTCAACAAGTAATAATCAAAATTATAATTGTGAATTGTTATGGGGAAGGAGCCTTTCCAGAAAGAATAAAGGTAAATTACAAAAAAATGACATTAGCAGCTCCCCTTTAAAATCATTGTTGTTCCACTCTGAATGAGTACCTCACTCATATATCATCATGGAGTGCAATTTAGTTTCTAATTTCAAAGGTGCAAGCACAATATCAAACAATTATCAAAGCCAAATCTGACTGGCTCCAAAATATTCTACTCCATCATACTGCATCTCTTTCTTTATGAAACCCTCATGGCTAGGCATATTGGCCAGAAGAAAAATATTTTACTCTTTAGCATTTTATTTTTAAAATGTATACTTCAGTAATTTTTATTAAGAATATTTTGGGCAGGAATCATCCTGCACATGTAATTATGTTATGGTAGGTATAATTACGATGCTAACCACTGCTGGGGAATCAATACATGGTTAAGATGGCGGTCCCTTCTCCTGAAATTTTATCAGACATGCAATGTTTCCTTCCATGGATGCTCCCTACTCACTGTTTTAAGGTATGTTGTGAATTCCTTTCTGACCTAAGTTTCCTATTCTGAGTCTTCGCTTTCTCTTTGTCCTATACGATCTACAGTTTCTCTTGGTAAATATTGCCACTGTCTTAACTATCGCTGGATATAGATGGTTCAAGCTTTACAATATAGCTAACCCACTCCAAAAGCATGCATCTGAAAATGAAAATATATTGAGGGAGGGGATTGAAGTTAACTAGGGAAAGGTCACAAATCCCTTCCAGCTAGCCCCAAGGAAAGCATAAAGCTATGTCAGTCGTATAGGGGATCCTCATTCAGCAGTGTTTTCTAGGAGGTCTAACTGCAAGGAGTATAATCAGCCTTCATTCCCAGGCTATACTTTGGCATTAAATGAATATCCTTTAAAAAGACCTAATTAAATTTTAGGAAAAACAAAGTATTTGTCATTTTTTAACACATTTCGTATTTCCCACTTTTTTTTTTTGCCCTTGTTTACAATTTTCTTTTGCCTATATATTTTCTCCTTTTTAAATCCTTGTACCTACCATCCTTCAAGTCATAGCCTAATCACAACTTCCTGCAAGAATCAAGAACTTTCCTTATCACCCCCCATAGCTGCATTTTAACCTCGTCTTGCTTTCTTCATACCTTCTTATTGTGGTGATAATTTAACTTTGTACATGTTCAATTTTCTCCTAGTATAATCATGAGTGGGACATCACCCACTCTTGCAAAACAGCAACCAGTTAGACCACCTCGTCTTCTAACTTTGTTCAAACATGTGGGCAGCAGTGGCCTATAATATTCCTGAAGCTATAACACACAGATCCCAGAAGTGAATCTCCTCTCTGCTCCAGCCCTTATGGTTGTACTATAGAGACTGAGAAACAACTGCACAGAAAGTCATCTTGATCCTTTCATTGTTGAAGATGTGAAACTGTCTTCATTCTTTCAGCCAGGAATAGCAAGGCCAAGGTCTCTGTGTGGCAGTGTGGAATGCAGGGTAAAAATTCTAATAGCAGTTGAAGCCCTTGATATCTCTTTGTGTGGACTTTGTTGAACCGTTTCAACAGGAGAATTGGCACATACCTGGGAACTTCTACCCAGCCAACATTTTGTTTATTAGAATGTCAAAAGAAGAAAAATGATATATTCAGATATTGATTCCTACTAAATATCTTCATTTTCATAAACTCTGAAATTACCCTTTTAGGCCTCATATCCAATCCAGTACAAAGATGCCAATTTTCTGTCTTAAACACCTTTCTGACTACTTTCTGAATGTGAACTGGTTTGTGCTTTCACCTCTTATATCTTCTCTTGCATGTATCACCATCCCCCTGGCTTTCTGTAAAACATCATTTTTTCCTGCTGTAGAGTCTTCTTGCATATTGTTCCCTCTATGGAATTCTCTTCCTCTCCCTTTAGAATTTCTCTTAATCCCTCAGATTCCAGTGCAGATGTTGGTGACCCATGCAAGGTTTCCTGATATCCAAACTCTTTTTTATACACTTTTAAAGAACCGCTTAACCTTCATTGAGTGTGATGAATTTAGTTCATGATTATACATGTATTGGTATAATAATAATGTGAGTATACTGTCTTTCTCCTCCACTGAACTGGAAGCTCCTTGAACTCAGGGTTGACCTTTCTCTCCTCTCTCTCTTAGGTAATCTGAGTCTAACATAAGTCTATGCTATGAGTATTATACACTATTAGTAGATGTGTGATACCTACTAGATGAATGTATGAAAGCATTGTAGATGCTAAACATGCTGTGTAACTTAAATTCAAGGTTAACTACAAGCATACTTGTACAATTCTAGAAAGGATGAAAGAGATCTCAAAAATCTGAGATCTAAATTTTAATTTTAGGCAATATTTATAGGGTATAAGAATGATTTATGCTTATGCATGTTGAGTAACGTTATCTGAAAAGAGTTAATAGAACAAACAAAACTAACAACAATAATAACATTAGCATATTCTCTGTTGAGTCTTTGTCCCTCACAACCTTCCTATCCTACTACCAGCCTCAATAAGTGATCCCTAGAGCTTCCAGATCCTGTCTTTCTTCTTCATCCTACGGAAATACTGAGAGTACCCCCTTTTCCCCCCTGTCCTTTGCTTTGTGTTGCCTGTACTCTCTTCATGTAAATCTGAATTCCTAGACCAAGAACTCTCCGTTGGCTTCTCTGTCTAGGCTGAAACTCAAATTTAAATGCCACATCCAACATTCTACTATGCTCCTCAAAACCTTTACTGACTCCAAAACATAAAATGCGACTTACTTAACTTGCTTCAACATTTAATTAGTATATCTGTTTTTCGTCCTTAATAAGTACATCTATTTTCCCCATCAAACTTTATTTCTCTTACGATCCAGTCTTTCCACATATATATGTTAATTCTTATCATTATAAATTTTTGAGGTATTTCTTAATGAATAATGTTCTTAAATAATTACCTACAAAATAAGCACAAGGTTCACAAGGAATAGAAAATGGTCAAATTGATTTGCTCTCTTTAAATCCTCAGAGGTAATCCCAACACTTTGGGAGACTGAGGTGAGAGGTTTGCCAGAACCCACGGGTTTGAGACCAACGTGGGCAACTTGGTGAGACCTCACCTCCATAAAAATAAAAAAATTAGCCAGGCATGGTGGTGTGTGCCCGTAGTTCCAGCTACTTGGAAGGCTGAGGCAGAAGGATCGCCTGAGTCCAGCAAGTTGAGGCTGCGGTGGCCGTGAGCATGGCACTGTACTCCAGCCTGGGTGACAGAGCAAGACTACAACTCAATAAATAAAATAAATAAATAAATAAATAAGTAAATAAATCCTCAGAAGTTTTTCTATAAGCTATTTTGAAATTTTTGAATGACTTCAATATTACAAATCATACTATTTTTCTCCAGCAGAATACTTGAGGCTTGTGTATCAATGTAACTCTTTGATACCATATGAACCATATTTCAATTAAGGCTAAGTTTGTTGTGACACCATGACGGTGGTCATGTTGATATGTATTATTATTATAACTTTTTACCTAATGAGCTCCTTAATTTTAGGCAATATTTATAGGGTATAGGAATGATTTATGCTTATGCATGTTGAGTTGAATCTAGTTTTAGCAATTAGAAGATACCATTTCAATCAAAATTTTTGTTTGAAGGTGAAGAGCATTTTACAATCAATACTTTTACTGTGAACTCCGCTACAGAAATATATCCAGAGGTCTGTGTCATAATAGAAACGTCTCTAAAACAATCAGTTTCTCAGAACTAAATGCCATTGGATAGACCTGAGAATAGACCTACGTAATTTAAAATAATTGTAAAGCAGAATTTTAAGATGTGCTTAAAGAATTAAGAAGCAAATATTCTGGTAGAGAATATTTAACAACCACTCTAAATCCTATAAAATGAGACAATAAAAAAATAAAATCTATTGCATGAATCTTTAAAAATTTTACATATGGATTTTAAAATAACTGTAATTCTCTTCAAAAGAAGCATTGTTCAGATATCTTCTCTGGATAACATCAGTTTTTGGTCCCTTGGGTAGAAGAATTATCTTAAAGTCTAGAATAAATTTCTAATTTAAAAAAATAGGTGGAAAGTTTTTGTACATTGAAGTGCTTATAAGGATACTTTTGTAAACAAAGCACTATAACAAACGGGACTGCTTTATTGCCTTAGGACTATTTTTTATCTACTGCTGCACAAATATGCTGCCAAGTAGCAACTACACAAGGGTAGTAGCAAAATTAAATGCCTACAATCGCCATTAGCAATTGTGAAAAATTATTAATCTGTCTAGAGGAAACTAATGGACATGATTAGAGAAACCAAAAGTCTTCATCTTATGAAAATCAATAGCCTAGATGTATTTTCATCAGATAATGAATTACAGATTCGTGAGCTGAAGATTAAAGATGCCTTAGTAGATAGTCTACCCGTACCTATCAATATTATGTCTCTCTCTCAATCTGGCTTATCACAATACTATATCATAGCTAACTATCTCTTTGTTTTCAAAAATTATAGTTTATTTAGACAGTACATGAAAGAGATAGGAAAGTAAATCTATGTTTTGTTTCCTTAAGGCCTATAAACCAAATCAGCAACAAAGGAATTATAGCTAATTTATATCAACTAAGGAAATAAGGTGTTGGAAAATAAAAACTTTTTTCTTTTTAAAGCACTCAAGCTATGTTTACATATGTGCACTTAGCTCAAAGCAAAAGATTTCTCATTATGATGCACTGTAGATTATCCACATATACATATAAATAAATAGAACATATTTTGAGAACCTCATAATAAACAATGTTTCATGGGATCACAAAATAGATTGGTTGTATCTGGTCCCATCTGCAAATAAAGATCTAACTTACATTCAAATGGGAACATGAATACATTAAACTTTTATGCAACTGTCTTTTATTAAATATCTACCGGAGTCTGGTTAATTCAGATTAGAACTTAATTGAAAATCTTTTATGGTATGGATATTTTATGTCAGAGGAGACATATACAAAAACTCACCGTAAAACAGTTCACATTAAGAGTAGAATTCTGGAAGAAAGTGGGGGAAGGAGAAAGCGCACCTTGGACTCCATTCAAAGATATTCAATTACGGAAGAATGAAAAAACTATTGTACTCAATTACTTATATGGTTTTATCTATAAGGTGGTTTTAAAGTGGGATTCCAGTGTTCTTCTATCTGAGAACAGTAAACTTCTACTAGCTGTGACATTCCCAGAAGAAGATGAAAACTTGAAAGACACTGATTTGAGCTAAAGCTCCTCATATACATCTGGTTAAAGAAGGTTTTTCTTCATATATTGCAAAGTGTTGGGTTTAATAATGTAAAATCTCTGTATTCGAGCTCTTTGGTGAGAACTTTTTTGTGTGTGCCAAAACCTAAGCACTGAGTGTAGTGGCAGCAAAGTAGGAGGGAGATTTGGAAACAGGTTTATCACATCAGAATCCACTATACCAGCAGCCTGATGTTAGCAGAGTAGATCCACATGGTCATGACACTATGATCTTTAGACCCATGTGGTGGGAATGGCTCCTCATTTATCTCAAAGATAAAGAACTGCCTTTAAAGAGGTAACTTCGTAGTTGAAGGAGTCCAGGGTGGGGGCAAAAATCTGTGTGCAATTCTTAGTTACTAATGGTGCTTTCTCAATTTTATCTCACTGGTCGTCAGTTATCTCTTCCATAAAATGGGGATAACACAACTTCCCTGACTGCATGGTACTCCTCTAAAACCCAGGATAGGGCTGCTTTTCATTGCTTTAACAAGTATAAAGTAGTAAGCAAATGAGATAAGAATTATGGCAACAGAGGTTTGAACAGAGAGGAACTTTGAATATTGTTGGTTTATGCAACAAAAAACTATGATTTTTAACAAGTTTGAGACTTGGAAGACCTAGTTACCTTCAGCTGATATTCTCACTCCTTTGTCACATAATTCTATTTGCTGACATACTGATGAACCGGTCTTTACAGACTCATTATAATGGTGATGTCTGCTTCTGCAACGTGAAACGATCTGTGCTTAATGTGAGGCTGCAGCAACTGCCAGGACCTACCACTCAAAGAACTAAATCAGCATAAAAATTCCCCCACGAACACCATGGAGAGAAACTAATGGTGTGTGCAGAGAAACATTTTGCGTCTCATGAGCACTGGTGATGTTATTTTCAGTGCCATCAGCTCTGTGTGCTGAGATGATGATAGCTGTCAATCAACTCCAATCATTTACAATTTTGATTCGAGACACTGTAGTAGGAAAAACATCTCCCACATTTGCCCTCTGGCAAACTTTCTGCAAAATTCATGTAGCAAAGCAAAATTGGGAAGAGAGACTATGACCATCTCAGTGACCCAAAGTCCTGGGGCCCTCAGGACACTTTTATCCTTGAGAATATTTGTCAGAATATTTTAAGGAGAGGGCTAAGCCGGAAATCAGGACTAGATTCAATAGATCTTGTCACAGTGCACTAAGATAAAATATGATCAATGCCTATACAATACAATCACATTGTTAAATCATTTATTGCCTCTATCTCAAACCCTTATGTTTAATTACTTTTCTTGTCTCTGCCCATATATGTCTTCTATTCATAAAGAGTCTTACCACTTAGATCTCGCAATCTTTTCTAGCTGTGCTGACTACTCGATTAGCAAACATGTGAACTTCACATGCACTGCCTCCATTTTCTTTTAAGAGACAAGTTCTTGTTCCGTTGCCCAAGCTGGAGTACAATGCACACTCATGGCTCACTGCAGTCTCTACCACCTGGGCTCCTGCTTTAGACCCCCAAGTAAATGAGAGTACAGGCACATGTCATAATCAGGCTAATTTTGTTTTTGATTTTATTTTGTAGAGATGGGGTCTTGTGATTTTGCCCAGACTGGTCTGGAACTCCTGGCCTCAGGCAGACAATTCTCCTGCTTCAGCCTCCCAAAGTGCTAGGATTATAGGAATGGGCCACTGCACACAACCGCTGCCTCCACTTTCTAAGAAGCTGCTCACTACCTTCTTACAACACTGTTACTAACCTATACTAGGCCTTTGTGCCACTAAAAAACAGTGCTCTCCATAAAAACATGTGCTAGAAAATTGTTCTATAAGTCTATTTTATATAGAATTGTTTTATAAGTCTACAATGCCTGTGGTGTAACTTGTGATCCCTTGGGTTTGGCAGTGCACAGCCTGCACACATATAAACAGTGATGCTGAGTATAGGAACAAGAGAAGAGGAATCAAAGATAACTCTTTGGCCTGGAGTCTGAGTGTCTGGAAGAAAGATGTTGTAGCTAAAAGGGATGGAGCAGTCAAGAACAGCTGCTTGGAGGTTGGAAGACAATGAGTTCAATTTGGGATAAGTTAGGCTCAAAAAGTATTAGAATATCAGGACTGGTGTGTTGAATAAATCTCCAGAAAAAGGGAATATGTCAGGAGCCGAGGTAAAGGTTTTCAATATACCTGCATTATGTCATATTTAAGGCAAAGGATTAAAAAGAAGAATTAGTTCAAAACATAAACTGGACTGAGAAAACTTCAGTATATTTAACTCCGGAAGGGATGATACAATTTGAAAGATAAGGCTACTGCTGACAGTTGCACTGTAGCACACTACACAACTCTGTAGGGTGTCAGCCACTGCATAGTTAGTATAGATCATCCAGAAGATGATGGTAAGATCCTGAGGAAAGGAGCTCTCTTTCTGATTCACAGAAAGGAGTAATAGACTCTCAACGGTGCAGCTCTAGAGAGATGTTCTTTCAAACTTTTTTCTTAACTCTATTCTCAAATAATCCTAGTCGTAAAGTGAAACTCTGATTAGGCTATATTCAATGAGCAAGCTTTTAAAAACCCCTCAGTAGATTTTCATACTCTTATAAATAAAGTCCAAACTCTTTAAAGTAACATTCAGAACCTTCCACAGTATTATCTGAACCCGGGTATTTGAGACAAGCCTGGGCAACCTGGTGAGACCTCGTCTCTATGATAAATCAAAAAGTAAGCTGGGCGTGGTAGCTCATGCCTGTAGTTGCACCTACTTGGAAAACTGAGGTGGAAGGATTGCCTGAGCCCAGCAGGTCGAGGCTACAGTGGCCGTGAGCAGTGTGCCACTGCACTCCAGCCTGAGTGACAGAGTGAGACTCAGATTCAGAAAAACAAAACAAAACAAAACAAAAAAGAATAAGTCAAAACAAACTTTTCATTCTTTACCAAATATACCCTATACTTTCCTGATTTCTGACTTTGTCTATGCTTAATCAGAGTGTATTATTATAATTAATTTATAGATGAGATAGACAGAATTTAAGTTATTTGTCCAAACTTTACATTTACAAAGTCACTAGGATATGCCACTTAAATTATTTGAGAGTCTTGGTAAATCATAATTGATAAGAAAAAAAAAGCTAAAAAATTACTTGAGTGCTTATGTATTAATCATATTTCTATAACATTACCTATAATACCTTATATATTTGTTAAGACAATAGTTGTATATAAACAAATTTGTTTAAACATTTGAGATACATATGTAACCATTTAATATTTTTATTTTGTTATTCATTGATCAGTTTATTCTAAAGCCTCTAGGAAAAGAAAAATAAATAATCTGTGTTATTGCTATAATTTTTAGTCATGACATAGTGCTACTATAATATAAAATTATGACTATTTGTGAAAATATGTTTTTGCCACCCATGACAATAAGCAGATCAAAGATTCCAATATGCAGAACAGGCTCGCATCTGTCACTATTAAAAAATGACCCATGATGGAGCAAAAGAAACACTCATTCATTGCTGGTGACAATGCAAAATGTTGCAACTGCTTTGGAAGACAGCCTTCCAGTTGCTTACAAAGTTAAACATAATCTTACCATATGACCCAGCATCTTTGCTCCTACTTATTTACCCAAATGAGTCGAACACTTATATCTATACAAAAAACCTGCATGTGAATGCTTATAGCAGATTTATGTATAACTTCCAAAAACTGAAAGAAATCAAGATGGCTGTCAATAGGTGAATGGATAAGCAAACTGGACAACAAAATATTACTCAACAACCAAAATGAATGAGTCCTCAAGCCAAGGGAAAGACATGGAGGAGCCATCCACAAATATTGCTAAGTGAAAGAACTCAGTCTAAAAAATATTATACGCCATATGATCCCAACTATATGACATTCTGGAAAATACAAACCTATAAAGATCAAAAAGATCAGTGGTTGTCAGGAGTTGGGAGGACAGATGTGGGAGGATAATGAGGTGGATCGTGAGGGATTTTTAGGACATTGAAGCTATTCTGTATGATACTGTAATGGGAGCTGCATGACAGTATTCACCTGGCAAAAACCATAGAACTATATACAATACAAAGAGGGAAACTTGATGTGGACCATGAAAATTTGCTAATAATAATTTATCAAAGAGCTCATCAGTTGTAAAAAAAAAAAATATGTACCATGCCAACATGAGTTGTTAATAACAAGGGACACAGGGAAGGACAGGGAGAGAGGGAATATATGAGAACTCTCTGTACTTTCTGTTTAATTTTCTATAAACCCGACACTGCTCTGAGAAATAAAGTCTACTAGCTTTGAAAAATGCAATATTTCAATGAATAAATATAATAAAAATCCATGAAGCAACAGAATTTTTTACAGAACAAAGAATAGATGGCAATGATATTTTCTGTAGTGATGGCTTCTCTCTAACTACTGTTTAGTACCTTCTCCTGCCCCTGCCAAGTGAACGATGTCTCTATTCCCCTGCCAGCAGAGGCAAACAGTGACTCTCTAATATAGACCTACTTTCCCCTGAGCCTCCAGATCTCCTCAAGACATGCCTCTTGAAGTTCCTTTACTTACCAGAACTCATCTTCAAAGAGCTCACTGAATTATCAAAAGGTTCCCAGAGGCCATGGTATGTAGATGATGGTAGAAATCAAAGACCAAACAGTATCGCTTTGTTAATCAGCCCTTGACTGTAGCTTCTTTATAATGTTCTCCTCCTTAGTGCTTTAACACTTCTATACTGCACGTAGATATTTTCTTTATAATTTCTTATGGCTGATGGCAAGAATATTTAGAAAATAAGAATATATTTATATTCCTATAATATAATATATATAAGAAATATATATGTGAATACATTTCTTATAAATACATATGACATATATATAAGAAAATAAGAATACATAATGTCTGTTATGTAATCAGCACATAGCACTAAATAAATGCTGCCATAATACTAGTTGTACAAAATAGCCAATGGCTGGCACAGATTACATGACAAAATTAAATATCAGCCGGGCTCGGTGGCTCAACCTGTAATCCCGTGCCTTTGGGAGGCTGAGGTGAGTGGATTGCCTGAGCCCGCAGGTTCGAGACCCGCCTGGGCAACCTGGCGAGACCTCATCTCTACAATAAATCAAAAAATTAGCCGGGCATGGTAGCGCGTGCCTGTAGTTCCAGCTACTTGGAAGGCTGAGCGGAAGGATCACCGGAGCCCAGCAGGTCGAGGCTGCGGTGGCCGGGAGCAGCCACTGCACTCCAGTCTGGGCGACAGAGTGAGACTCCAACTCAAAAAAAAAAAAAAAAAAAAAAAAAATTAAATATTAGTTGCAAGTAATAAAAATAAAAATATGCTTCCTTTTAAAAAAATGTTTTGTACTTTTTCTGCTATTTTAGACTTATTGGGACATTTCTTCAAACATGAGTGCTAAGTTTTTAAAATAATTTGGCTAAAAACACACTTATTTATTCCCTTAATGCATTTAATCTCTGATTTAATAATTCAGATTTTGTAGAGATTCACCATCGAAAAATGAATGAAAACATGGATTGTCTTTCCTAATTTAGAGCAATATGTTAAAAACAGCAAAAGAAAAAAAAAAGAATACAAAAATTCTTTATCAACTGAGACCGTTAAACCATGTCTATTAAACCATGAAATAAATAGTTCCTCTGCATAATTTATAATTAATTTCCTGATTCTTTCTTACCTATAGAAGTTTTTCTTTTACTTAGCTTGTCCTACAGTCATACTTGTTTGTCTTGCTCACATGGGAGATTTGGATTGCCATTTTCCCACATTTACTGCATCTAAGAATGTTTCTTCTTTCCTCACACAAAATTTTCTAAATATTTTTCTTCATATTTCAAATGTGGATTTAGAATCATTAAGAATAAGAAAATACTTTCACCACTCTTTTCCTACTACTAATTGAGCATGTGACTAATGATTTTTACTCACTTTTGGGCTATGTCATCATATAGAGAGGAGCCTTGTGTTCATAAGGACAAGATCACCAGTTTGATACCAGTTTCACACAGAAAGAAGTTTTCCATCGTCAAGGACTAACCCTGCTCTCAGGGTTAAGAGAAATCAAGGACCAAACAGTATCGCTTTGTTAATCAGGTGGGGATTTGGGAGGTGATTAAACCATGACAGCTCTGCCCTCATCCATGAGATTAGTACCCTCATAAAAGGGATTGAGGGAGTGAGTCCATCCCTTTCTGCCCTTCCACACTTCCTCTTTGTGAGGATGCAGCATTCACTCCTTCCCTCAAGTGAGATCTCAGTAGGAGGTGCCATCTATGAAGCAGAGATCAAGCCTTCTTCACTAGACACCAAATCTACTGGAACCTTGATCTTGGACTTCCCAGTTTCCAGAACTGTGAGAAATAAAATTCTATTCTTTATATATTACCCAGTCTAAGGTATTCTGTTAAAACAGCACAAATAGACTAAGACAATGAATTTTTTTTTTTTTAATTTTTCTCTGTAAAACCTAAATTCCCAACTGGATTTTTCCAAGTTCTATCCCTATTAGAATCTTTGTACCTTCAGCAGTTTTAAGAACCACATCATGAGAAGTAAGATTAAATTCAGTAGACCCAGTCTAAAAACTTCTTTTGGTAGGAGACTCAGTGTTCTATAGTTCCTAAATTTGATAGGATACAATTTTATCCATCAGTATAAGGGGAGTTGCTCTGGAAGTCTAGTAGCAATCAGTAGTCTGAAGTGCTACTTTCATTTAAAAAATATGCCCTGGTCGGGCATGGTGGCTCAAGCCTACAGTCCTAGCACTTTTGGAGCTGAAGTGAGAGGATTGCCTGAGCCCACGGGTTCAAGCCCAGCCTGGACAACATGGTGAGAACTTGTCTCTACAATAAATCAGAAACTTAGCCGGGTGTGGTAATGTGCGCCTGTAGTTCCGTCTACTTGGAAAGTTGAGGCAGAAGGATCACCTGAGCCCAGCAGGTCAAGGCTGCGGTGGCTGGGAGTGTGCCACTGCACTCCAGTCTGAGCCACAGAGTGAGATTCCATCTCCAAAAATAAAATAATTATAATAAATAAAATAAAATAAAAATTTGCCCTAACTATGATCCCCTAACTTAAAATGGTACCCTTTAAACTGGTGATGGAAGATAGAATAAACAAATGTAATGTCACCATATCTGTAAGTTAATGTAGATTCTCTAAGTTTCCCCATTCCTGATAAAGTTCCACCTCAATAATTATTATATAGTCGCTTCTATTAACTTTGAATTAATTTTAATGTCCATGATATAGCATATATACAAAACAGACATATATACACACTATATAAAACTTTCTTAATTATTGTGATAAAATAGACACAGAATTAACAGGTACATATATATATAATTATGCTATCTGTAATGAATCATTAATCATATTGATGTTGCATAACAAATTTTATTTAATCTTTATGCTTGAAGCATAACTTTCTTCTCAAGGACAAGATTCTTAGATCCCTCTTCCTTCATGCTGTGCTGCAAAAAGCACAGACACTATATTCACACAGTTCTTGTCTTGAAGTTTGGCTCCCTCATTTACTGGTTGTCTGATGTTAGCAAGTTGCAGAAAGTCTATGAAGTCGAGCTTTATACTTGAAGTGTTGTACGAGGATCAAAGGAGAAACTGTATTTAAGATATCAGGCATAGTCAGTGCACTTAATTCATGGTGTTTATTATTGTATTTTTTGTTTGTTCAATAGCCAAGTGTATTGTCCATGTTAATATTCACCTTAACAATAGGAAAAGGATGTCCGCTTGACTAGGAATCATAAGATGTACAAAATGTGCTCCTTGATGGTACAGGTCAGAATTCTAAAGATGATTCTCCAAGAGTCGTATCTCTGGTTACTCAGTTAAACTCTAATCTACGTCCTGCAGGGATTTTGCAGTTATAATTAATGTCCCAAGTCAGTTGGCCCTAAAATACAAAGATTAATTGTAGTGTGCCTGATTTAAGCACACCCATTCTTTAATGGGCAATGAGGGAGGCATGACAGAATGTCAGGAAGATTCAAAGCGCAAGAAGAACTTCATGCGCCATCGCTGGTTTTGAAGATGGGCAAGCCACAGGCCCAGGGATGTCAGTGTCCTCTAGAAGCCTCTGACCAAAACATCCAGCAAGGAAATGAGGACCTCAGTCCTACAAGTACGAGGAACCGGGTTCGGCCAGCCACAAGATTGAGTAGTTCTTCCCCAAACATCCAGGTAAGAACCCAGGTTAATCAAAATCTTGAATGTGGCCTTGGGAGACCCTTAGCAGAGAGTCCTGGGCTTCTGGACATCTGACCAAAGAATTGTAAGCTAATAAATGAGTATTGTTTTAAGCTGCTAAATGTATAGCAATATGCTATGCAGCAATAGAAAACTAATACAGCCATAATTTTAGTGCAGCTGCTTTCCATGGTGTGATCTCTGTTTTATTTAATTTATTTTATTTTTTTAGAGTCTGGGTCTAGCTGTGCCACCTAGGCTGGAGTGCAGTGGTGTGACGATTGTAGTTCACTGTAGCCTCAACTCCTGGGTGCAAGTCATCCTCCCATTACAGTCTCCCAAGTCTGTTTTATTTTAAGCACTCAAGAAATGTCTGTCCATGGAGTGCTGACCTACTTCTAAGACTTGTGTACTTTTCTTTTTCTTTTCTTTTTCTTTTTTTTGAGTCAGGGTTTCACTCTGCCACTCAGGCTGGGTTACAGAGGCACCATCAGGATAAGCAGGGCTCAAAGTAGCCTCAACCTCCTGGGCTCAGACGATCCTTCTGCCTCAGCATCCAGAGTAGCTGGGACTACAGGCAAGTGCCACCACGTCCAGCTAATTTTTCAATTTTTTGTACAGATGAGGTTTTACCATGTTGCTCAGGCTAGTCTTGAACTCTTTGGCTCAAACAGTCTACCTGCCTCGGCCTATCAAAGTGCTGGAATTATAGGTGTGAGTTACTGCCACCAGCCTTGTACCTACCTACTTTTCTAAAAAGCTTCTTTTTTGTTGTCATGAATCCTACCAGTAAAAATAGAGGTAAACAAATATGCAAACATATGTATTTCTACGTCATCTTCTAGGAACAATATTGATGATTTCCTGAGTATTCAGGTTTAAATAGCCAGTTCATAGGTACCTTGCTATACTGAGACAGAAAAACAAGAGTTAATCAAGAAGCCAGACCCTAAAAATCATATCTCAAATAAGCAGCTGCCTTAACCGCCACTTCTGCTTCTGTAACCATGCTTCGCTGCACCATATATGGACATGTATAAAACCATCAATGACAAAAGCCCAGGGCTGATGATGCAGCCCCAGGCCTGCTACACCCAAAAGTTCTCAATAAGGTCCACTGAATGTAGATAAAAGCAGCCTGTAACTGAGGATCGGGGCTCAGGTTTTTGGAGACTACTCCGCCTGAGACTTCCGGAATAAACGCTTTTGATTCTCCACTTGGTCTCCAGTGCCTGATCTGAGCGTGGCAACACACCGTCTGTTCCTGCTCCGGTGAACTGCAACTCTTGCTGCAACAATACTTCCTGATGTGTCTCATATTCTCTTTCTACCTAAATTATGCACAACTAAAGTTTAAATTCTACAGTATTTCTATATTGTAGTTATTGATCCTATAGCTAGTATGTTGATATCAGACTCTCAATTTTTCAAATTTTCATGGCAAGTTTATTTTAATTTTATACAAGTATCTATATCATATTCAAATCACTTCAGGTAGTGTTATGAAGGTTCTTGTAGAATAATGATTAAGATAGAAAATTAATCTTGATTTTGAAACTCTGTTCCAAAGGTTGTAGCTGTATGACGTTAGGCAAATTATTGCTCCTCTCAGTTTCCCAGTAACTTCATTCAAAAAAAGAAAGAGCTAGCTATCGTGACCACTTAAAGGATATGGTGGGGAATAGGTAAGTTCACATATACAGAACACTTACAATTATGCCTAACACCATGAGAATTATACAAGTACCCGATGTTATTATTTAATTTTGCAAGTCTACATTTGAAAGCAAAATCTTGTCTTTGTGTAGGATCTAATCAGTTGCTTGTGTCGCTTTGGATGGATGCTATGAAGTTTCCTTTTTACCCCCTCAGATGGTGACAACATTGCTTTGAATGATCTCTTCGTAATATTCTTGTATCTGAAATATCAGTAAAAGTGCCCACATTTCTAAAGAGAATCCTTCCGACTACAGTATTAGAAAAAGGCTAAATTTTCTAGAAATTTAAAAATAAAATACTAACTTTAAGGTCCATGTCTGCGACATGCCAGTGGAACGCTAGAGAGCAGTTAGTGTTCTCTGAAGACTGACAGCACTTCCAGTATTCACTCATAAGTCTCTTCTAAATTGCCAACAAAATGAGCAGCTGAGGATCATATTCATGTTCCACCACTGAACCGGAATATATAAGATGATTTTTGAATTTCCTTTTCTAGGATTGAAAGGATAATGCACCAGTGCCACCTAGTTGTCCAAATATAATATGCTACTTATTTATTCTTAAAAGGAATTATAGTGCTATGACAAGTAGGAATGTAAAATTTTAATTGTTCTTGCCGTTGACATAGGCCCTGTATTTATTTTAACAAATACTCATCTGCAAGTGATACAAGTGATAAATTCAAGGTTCAGTTTAAGGTAAATATTCCTCATGTTTGCTTTACTTATACAAGAAGATTAGCAAACTTCACACACTAATTTTCAGTAATTTGCTCTAATTTTGCTAGTATCTGAATTATTTAACACATCCACCACATTCGCATATATGAGTTGCATATCACTGCATATTCCCGAGTTTCCAGCTTTATAAAGTAGAACATATGCTTTCTATTTAAATTATGATAGTATTTGGGATATTCTGAAGCTGAAGCACATTTTATTATACCCTGCGTCATAAGAATTAAAGGTTAATTCATCGCAAGAATTAAATGTTAGTACATACATTAACGATCTGTATTTTTTACTCAGCCTGAGCGATGCGTAGAGAAACTGGAGAACTTTAAGTGAAATAACTGTGACTTATACTTGAGATCGGTGGTTCTGTGAGGCAGGAAGTTCTGGTAGGTCGCAGTTAGAACTGAACACATGAAGTGATGGGCCTCAGAGTTGTTCTGCACTCAGCCAGTGCTAGGGACGGGAACTTCGACATAAAAGCGATGGTCCAAGCCATCAGGCTTAAGGCAACAAAAGGCTCCTCCAGTGTTAGACAAGTTAGGGAAAGAGTTGGAACAGCACAGGCAAGACTAAGGGTATAACAGTAAGCCCTCACCTATTTTGTTACTATAAATGAGTGTCTTAGCCTTAAAATGTAATTTCAAAGTGTTTCCCCCTCGCTCTTTCTTTATCCTAAGCCTTGAAACATGCTTTAGAAACTTCTTTTCTTTCTTTATCTACCAGAAAACTCCCTTGCTCCATGCACACTTATCTGACCATAAATCCCAGTGGCTAATCTTAAAAAGCATGACTGCAGGACCCTCCCACTTGGAGGGAGGTACCAGATGGTTTATTCATAACCTGACTGCAGCTGAGATAACACAGACCTCCAGGGAAGGACCACCCCCTGAGATAACCTATCAAGACACACCCTGTGCCAGTGTTTCCTCACACCAAGTTTCTTTTTTTAAAACCTTGTACTTAGCCCAAAAATCGGAAATATTTTCTTTGAGGCTTAAGTCTGGTCATTTCTCCATTTCCCAGCTTTGGGAATAAAATCAACTTCCTTTCATTATCATCTCCGGCTTGTTTATTTTGGTGTACAAGTGACAAGTGGCTGAGCTTGTGTTGGTTACATTACAGTGTCTTCTGGTTCATCCAATTTCACGATGAAGACACTGAATAAAATTTAAATCATCATCTTGTCTACTCGCATTGGCAGTCTCCCAATTGGAAATTTTCTTTCTCTACTGAAAGGGCTAGGACATTATCGTCTCTACTGGGCTCAGTCACTAGCCAACCGTGCCACTGTGGGAATGACTTTGGGGACAAGATACATAAAGCATATAACAAACAGTGTAGGGCTAGACATCAACTCAGAAAGAAGGACTTGATGATTCCATCTCTTCTTTCGGCAAACGCAAAGTGAGAGCATTTTACACAGTAGAGACGGAGAATCTTTCATACGGTGTGTTTTGCATCCCCATGACCTTCTATGGCACTAGTGCCTGCTACTACACTCAGCTTGACACACCAGGGACATCTTTGTTCCTTCTCCTTCCTTCTCGCCTGAGAGTAATCTTGTTGTGTGTCTGGGCTGTGGCTGGACTTCAGTGTGTGCAGTTTCTTCAGCAGCAGCAGTAGATCTGCTCTCACATGACATTCGTTTCAAGACGCAAGAAACTGTGTCCAGATAATTATATAGTTTTTGAAGTTGTTTTTTCAGTGAAAAAAAATTACTTATATGCAAGTATTGATATTCTATATCTAGATTAAAACAACACAATATATTTTTTTTTCTAAATATTACCAGCTCCTTTTGGCCCTGGCTTTAAAAAGAACTGCTTAACATC